>NW_024499796.1:1300526-1526959 GCF_017590055.1 Onychostruthus taczanowskii
CCAAGTTCCCGCCCTCCCCCACGCCCGCTAAGCCCCGCCTCCTTTGACGTATCCATGATGGTTCCGCCAATGACGTTCCCGCAAGCCCCTCCCCTCTGTGCAGTTAAGCCACGCCTCCCTCACAGCCTCCGCCGTGCCACTGAGGCCCCGCCCCCTGTGACGTCGCGCTGAAGCCCCGCCCCCGCCCGTGCCGGTGCCGCCGGCCGTAAAGCGCCGCCGCCGCCCGCCCGTCCCCGCTCCGGCGGTCGCTGGCCATGTTCGCGGCGGCGGAGGAGGACGACGCCGATTTCCTGTCCCCGGCCAGCGGGTGAGCGCCGGGGCCGCGGCGGAACCCCCTCCCTGCCGCCGGGTGGGCGCGGCGGCCCGGGCAGGCCGCGGGGCCGTGGCCCCGGTCCCGGTGAAGGCCCCGCGGCGGTGAGGGGCGGGCAGGCCGCCCCCGCGGCCGGGGCTGTGCTCCGCTCCGGTCCCGCTGCGGCAGCGCTGGACGGGCAGCCCCGGAAGGGTCCGGCTGCCGGCGGGGCTCGGAGCGGTGCCCGGGGCAGGGTCTGGGTTTAGAGCCCGCTGTGCTCGGGACCCCTCCCGCCGGGGGAGGCGGAGCCGCTCCGGGCTCGCCGGGGCAGAGAACTCGGTGTTTCCACTTGAGTAAGAGCGGTGGGAAGTCCGCCAGGGCCGCTCGGGCCGTTCCCCTGGCGCTGGCTCCTCCCAGGCTGCCCCCCGCGATCCCCTTGGATCCCTGTGCTGCGTGTCCAGGGTTTTGTGTCGCTGACGTGGTGCCGCTCCCAGAGCTGCACTTCCACTTCCCGCCCCCTTCCAGGAGCTTCTCTTATAAACCAATCCTCTCTCTTTATAGAAAATTTAGTTCTTTTTTAAAGGAGGTTCACTGGCAGTGGTGTCATCCTTTGGTTGAATTATTCCCCTGCCCCGTGATATCAGGAATAGGTCGAGCGGAACTGGCCTTGAAGCAGTGAAGTTGCAAACAATGTATCCTGAAGGAATAACCTCCAGCATTAAACCCTCTGCCCATAGCTGGGAGAGCTTCTGCCGTTTTAAAACTTAATGGGAGAATGTGTTTCGTGGACATTTAAATACTAAATACTCCAGGAGCTGAATGGTGGTTTCTTTGTCCCATATTATTTTGGGTATTGTAAGAATCAGCTATTTTATGTCAAGCTAGTTCTAGTCGTTGCTTCAAAGTAACTTCTTTTTTTGTGTAGTTTCAGTTCTTACACCTTCAGTCGATTTTTGAGGAAATGAAACACAATTGTACCACTTTCTCAACCTCTTCATCTACAAGTTCTGCCTATTCAAAATTAAATGGTTAGTTAGCATAAAGCAACTTAACCTGCAGCCCTTTGTTTACTTCCAAACTGATGGTAAACACTGCATTTAGTAGAACTTCTAGTTAAGGGTGCTCATTATGTATAATGCCCGTGTTAAATAAGGTTAAATGGTTTTATTTCCCTTTCTAGAGCCAGATTAGCCTCTCTCTTTGGCTTGGATCAAACAGTCTCAAGCCAGGGAAATGAATTCTTCCAGTTCACTGCACCAAAGCAGCCCAAGAAGGGTCAGACAGCAGCTGGTGAGTAACTGGGCTTGAGCATGGGGAACACACTCAGCAGCACGTGTGTGGGGGGAACAAGGGCCCTTGTGAAGAGCAGCAGAGCAAATAATTCCCTGAGCTTTCCTCAGGGCTGTTTTCCTCCAGTGCCCTCCTACACCTGGATTTTCAGCTGGCCTTGGGTGACTTTGGAAATCTGGTCTTTGCTTCTTTGTGATTTCCCACTGGAGTTGTTTCTCCCTGTGGGAAGGAGCATGTCGTGGTGGTGTCCCCAGCCAGTCCTGTGCCTCTGAGAGCTGTCCCTGGTCTCTGTCCCCACAGGGCAGCCCCAGAAGGCCCCGGTGGCCTCAGGAGCCCCCTCGGTGCTGGTGGCCACGGCGGTGCTCGCCTATCGATAGTAAGTGACTCCTGCTGCAGCCTGTGTCCCTAATCCCAGGGGAGATATTCCTGATAAATGGGAAGAGACTTATTTTCAGACATGTCTGCATGGGGGGAACATGCAAGGCAGTGGAAGTTTCTGCTCAAGAACAGTTTCAGTTGCTGCACTGCAGCTCTGGGTGAGGCAGCTGTGAGATAAAGAGCAAGCTGTGGGTTTGGCTGTGGCTGGGAGCTGTGTCCTGCCTGCTGGGCTCAGGTGTGCACTGCTTCAGGAGGCTCTCTCAGATGCTTGTGGTTTGTGCACTTGAGAATTGAGACATGAGCAGAGTGACAGCACTAAAACTGTTTGATGCTCCCATCATGGAGAAATGTTTCTGCCCTGGATCTGTGAGAGCAGTTTTCATCTCACTCCACAATGTGTGCTCTTACCTGTGGGCAAGCAGGAATGTCCCTAAGCTAAGCAAGGCTGCCTGACATTTTATACCTGGGAAAAGGGATCTGAACTCTCAAGAATTCTGAGTTAGGGATAATTGTGCAGCTGAATGTCTCCCTTATCTTCCAGTACAAATGGGCAGTACTTGAAGCAAGGCAAGTATGGAGCAGCTGTAGTGGGGAACCACGCCACCAAAGAGGTGAGAGGCACTTCCTTCCCTAAATCTGCCATGCTGAGGGCTCACTGCTATGAGATGGTGTTTTTGTGAGCTCTCCAGGTATTTTGCTTTTGATCTTGTTCTCCTGCTGCCTTTCTGCCTCCTGGGTTTTCCTGGGGCTCAGCCATCCACCTTGGTGACATCTTTCTTTCCTGCAGTCTGTGAGTTTGTAACATCTCTTACAACTTGTGCCTGAAATAGTTTGCAGTGTTCCTGGAAGTCATTTTGGTATTTATTCAGAATGTCTTTGACAACTGGATCACATATTCGTGCATGTGGAAATGGATATGAAGGAAAATTCTGTCCAGCAGTACAGAGATGCTTTGCTTAAGTTTTGTTCTTTTGGTATCAGAAACATCTTTCCTTCCCAAGTGTTCCTTGAAGAGCACAGAACTGAGGTGCCCAGTAAATTTGTGTGTTTGAAGGCTACTTTGAAAACTCTCACCCCTCCCTGTTATTGGTATTTGTGATGTTTCATATCCCCCAAGTTCTCATTCATGTCTCACTAAGTTGCTTCTGCTTTGGCAAGAACAAAATAAATCTTAGTTTGGTAACTAAATTCCTGAGTCAGTGATCTGGGAGATGTTGAGCTGTGTTGTTCTGGAGGAGCTGGGGAGGACAGGGAGCTGAGTGCAGGCTGCCTGTGTGATAGCACATCCAGCTGGGAGCAGTCACTGGCTCACTCCCAGTTCACCACTGAGCTGTGCCCACTGCAGGTGCACAAAGGAAAACATCTCCATAATAGATTATGTTTAGTAGAGCCAAATATGTCAATAAATCTCATATCTGTGTTGTTTAGTACTTGGAAAACTCCCTCCAACTCAGTGTGTTGTGTCAATAGGTTGATGCAAAGATTTCACACACAGACCTCTTCAGGGAAAATGTCTTTCCCAAAAGGGTGATCAGGGCCTGGCACAGGCTGCCCAGGACAGTGCTGGAGTCCCCATCCCTGGAGGGGTTTAAAAGCCATGTGGATGTGGCACCTGGGGACATGGGTCAGTGGTGACCTTGGTAGTGCTGGGGGAGTGATCTTGGATCATTCAGTCTCTTCCAACCTAAATGACTCTCTGATGGTTTGATGCCATGTGTGCTGAGTTCTCTATCTGGAAGGGTTAGTGCACCATCTTTTTCCACTGTAACTGTGAAAAATGTGGAATTAGTTAAAGCATGTTGTTTATTATAAAACAATGAGTTTCACTTGCTTGGTTGCTGCAGCTAAATAAAACCCTTGAGAATAAACCAGTTTTAATAAGTGTCACAAAACTGTTAAGTATTTTTGATGTGGTATATTTGACAAATACTGAGCCTTAGGCTCTGCATGTGACAAAGCACCTTAGAAATGAAGACGTTTTGAGTTCCTGTTTTTGTTCTTTTTCCTTGTCTAATTCCTTGTGGAATCCAGTACAGGATCCTCCTTTACATCAGCCAGCAGCAACAGATCACCTCTGCAAGGATCCACCCAGGCTTCGTGCTCACGGTGAGACTCTGCCTTGGAAAAGCCTTTTTTGATCACAAAAACCACAAGGTTGGCCCTAAAATTCTTCCTTAAGCCTTGGTTTATAACCTTTGAGATCAAACATCTGAGTGACAGAGCAGGAGGTGTCCCAGTGGGACTGTCCTCCTCATGTATTGCACAAGAGGCTGTGACAGCTCCCTTTGGCTGAGCACCTCCTCAGGATTTCCAAACCAGGGCTCCTGTAGGAGGTAAATTATTACCTGTGCTCACAGAGCTGTTTGGGATTTGCAGCCCTGTAGTGGATAAAACCAGCAAAATTCCTTTTGCTGAGAATTTCTAGTTAGGTGTCTGAGAGAGTACAACTGAGTAAGCAGAAGGAAATGACAGCAAGGAAATGTTTTCTCTCAGAAAATTTACACTCAGCATTTTCTGCTGTTCAGAACAATCTGGAGCATTGTGAGCTCTAAAATGGAATCTCTCAGGAAGTTGATTTCTGCCAGTTTTACAGAAAATTGATGTGTTGGTTTACTGTTCTTAGCTTGTCATCCGATGGCATCAATTTCTTTGTATGAGAGAGAAATTTCACTCCAAAGCAATGAAATTTCTCTCTCAGCTTAGACCTTGCTCTCTGGTTTTTTATAAGCACATTCTTGAAAAATTAATGGGTTTTATAGTCACTTCTGATGACATGGGTTTAGAAGTGAGGAAGAAGTGATTTCTCCAACTGATTCTGGAAGCCTAATTACAATAAACTGTGTAATGTAAATTGCTTTCACTTAAAAATTCTCAGTATATGTTAAAGAACTAGGCTTCAAGGAAGTTTCTGAAAGGTTTCAGCTTCCTGTGTGAACTGCAGCATGTAGGAAGAACTTAATATTTGCTCACCTATTCGAGTTATAATAATTCTTCCATGATAATGAGCAGGTAAATAAAGGCTAATTTTGAACTTGGGCAGTAGAACAGCAGGGTTCTTCCTGCTTGATCTCAGTAGCTCTTATTTTAAGCTTCTTTTGGATGTGGGTTTTTAGTTCATTTAATGTCTAAGATAGAAGTGATTTCCTCTCCCACAGGTTCAGCCCAACAATTACAGCACGTTCTATGATGATCAGAGGCAGAACTGGTCCATCATGTTTGAGTCAGAAAAGGCAGCAGTGGATTTCAGTAAGCAGGTAACTGCTCCCCTCTGGGCCAGGCACTTCTGGTGGCTGGTTTACAGCAGGGACAAATCAAGTTTTGTTTTCATTGGAGTTCAGCCTTGAGTGTGTGCATAACTGTGATGGAGACACGTCTGAGAGGAGCCTGCCCTGAGTTTTGTTCATTAAAACAAATCTCTTTGAGGCAGGGAGCCTGTTGCTTTTCAAGATTCCCAAGTGCTGCATATCAATGGTTCTGTAGAGCAGAGGGTGTTTAATCAGCAGCATTCAGCACAAGGAGATGTGGAATGCCCTGGGAGTGCATTTCTAGTATGGGCTTGATCAGAACAGCAAGGAATGCATCAGATTCATGAGTGGGACCTGTCCATTAAAGGCCAGAGACATTGCCAGGCTTTCCCTCTGCAGGTGTGCATTGCCAAATGCAACAGCTCTCCAGCACTGGACTCTGTCCTCTGCCAGGATCTCCTCCTGGGAGAAGGGCAGGGGGTGGAAGGAGGAGATTCCCTGGAGGTTGCCTATACAGGATGGCTGTTCCAGAACAACGGGCTTGGACAGGTAAAGACACCTCTGCCACCTCCTAATGCTGAGTGGGACAGTCCCTGGGAGGAACCTGCTCATCCAGCATAGTACTGGTGTTGATGTTAAAGTGTACTTTGGGCATTTGTGGCACTGTAAGTGGGGTCATCTGTATTGCCTATAGAATATCAAGGGATTCTGGCATGTTACGAAAAAAATTCCTCAAGGAAAGGAAAGGGTTGAGTATTGGCACAGGCTGCCTGGGGCAGCAGTGGAGTCACATCCCTGGAAGTGTTCAAAAACCAGCTGGATGTGGTGCTTGAGACATGGTTTGGTGGTGAAACCCCAAACCATGTCTCATGAAACCAGCAGGGCAGTGCTGGGGGAATGGTTGGACTTGGCAATCTTAGAAGGCTTTTCCAACCTTAATGTTTCTATTATTCTGTTACTGTCCAGGAGGAGGTGATTGAAATGCTTTTAACTTTCTGTGGGCACTCTCACACATGAATATTAAATGTTGTTTTGCTTGACCCAGTCCTGTCCTTAAGCAGGTCTGAAGTCTGAGTCTCCAGTTATCATTCACTTCATGAAATTGTACTTCAGGAAATGGACTAAAGCTCTGTCTTATGGCTGAGAATTAATTTTGGAAATGGCATTTAACCAGAGGTTCTAGGAGTTTATGGAATAAAGCAGTGTTCAGAATCTTGAAACAGTTGGGAAATCCCTGTATTTTGTGTTCTTGTTCAACTCTCCAGGTGTTTGACTCTAATGTTAACAAAGACAAGCTGCTGCGGCTGAAGCTGGGGTCTGGAAAGGTCATCAAGGTACAGCTTCTGGCACTTTCATTACAATAATTGAAGTCTCAGAGCTTTGAATTACTGCACATCTTGTTCAGGATTCATACTTGCTATTTCTGTTTCATTTATTAGCAAACACTCTGACAGTGACTCACTGAAGCTTTGCACAATAGAGCCCAGTCTCCTTTTCAACATCAGTGTTAGACAGGATTTGTCCTCTTTGGTAAAAAAGGAAATTTCCTGTTTTCAGGACCTGGGGTTTTATTATCTTTATTTTTCTGGAAGTCACTTCATCCATTCCCTTGTTCTTGGGGAGACTTGTTTTTAAAGGAAACAATTTTTCATCCAGTTATTTTGTTACTTCCTTGTTATCCCATAAAATCAGGGTTTGATCAGTCAGAGATGCTTCAGGTTGCTTCCATGACCTGAGTTGTTCAGGTTGCTTCCATGACCTGAGTAATTAATGTATGACCTGTATAATTCAAGTATGACCTATTACAAGTTGTCTTTTATTGAAGATGTGCTATTTGTCTACTTTGTTTTATGCTGTATCTTACTAATTTTGCCTGGCTGTTAGAGCAATCTTGTTCAGTGCTGGCATCCCTTGGGCAGTCTGCATTGCTCTGACTTCATGTCCCTCATTACAACTATATTCTTTGGTTGCTTTGTAAATCTAACCAGAGCAATTCAGATCTCTTTGGCGTCCAGTTCTCCCCCAGAATGCTGAGTGAGTTTGCCACTGTGTGGTGGAGCTGCATCTTTCTTCTTAAGTTAACACTGGGATTTACAACTGACTGTCAAGATTTGTGGCAAGACCAAGGTTTAGTGCTGCACATTGAAAATAGAGAGGATTTTGCAAGAATCTCTCTATGTGTGTTTTGGAACCTTTGCCTAAAGTTGTCTTAATTGGGGTAAATAATGATCCAACTGTTGCTTTCTCTTCTGTTGCCTGTGCACACCAAAGGGCTGGGAGGAAGGAATGCTGGGCATGAAGAAAGGAGGGCGGAGGTTCCTCATCATTCCTCCAGCCTGGGCCTACGGGGCTCAGGGCGTGGCTGCTCGTGTCCCTCCAGACTCCACTCTGGTGTTTGAGGTGGAGGTCAGGCGGGTGAGTGTCTCTGCCAAATGTTTGGTTTCCATCTGCTTTGTGACTGCAAGGGGGGAACCTGCTGTTGGTGTGAGAACTGCAGCTCAGAAACTGTTAGAAACCTCAGCAAGATGTGTATCTTTAATTCAAACAAACAAACCCAAAACAGAGCCCTAAACCCAGAAAATCCCTCAAGGCTGTTTGTCCGTTGTAACTGTCTTGGGGTCTTTTAGCTGTCTTATTTGTGAGTCACTTGGGAAAACAAATTACTGTGGGAGGAATGAGAGGATGTAAAGACTCAGCTTCTCCAGCTCTGAATCAATTGGCTGCTTTTCCTTGAAGTGCAGCATCTCCACAGGCAGTGGCATCACAAATAAATTGATGACAGTTTTTACAGGAACTCAGAAAAACATCTCTTTTTTTGCTTCATGCTTTTTAAGGTGAAGCTGGCAAAGGAGTGCTCTGGTTCAGATGGGCTGAGTGTCAGTTCAAGGGATTCCCCTGCACCTTCTCCAGTTCCCAGCTCAGATGGCTTCTCCTCAGACTCGGGTTTAGTGCCTCCCTCCACCATCCCTCCAAAGCCTGGGTAAGAGGCAGCATGGCCTGAGCAGCTTTCTGTGTTAGTACAGTGCTGCACTAACACCTCATTTGGCAAATGTGGGGCCTCTGTGCCAGCTCAGTGCCCTCCGTGTGGCAAAGCAGTGCTTGCTAACAGGACTTGCTGAAATTTTCTGCTTGAGTGCTGACTTCCAGACTTAAGCAGTTGGAATGGGCTCCAGTGAAGGAAGTCATTCCAGCATTCCTGAGATCCAGTTGCTCCAGGGATTGAGCTGTGTGGGTGCTGCTCTAACAGCTGTCTCATCTCAGCTGGCATCATTGGCATCAGTGTGGATCTTCTCAGTCTCCACAACTCCCTGAAGAGGGTGTAGCCAGGTGGGGTTGGTTTCTTTTCCCAGGTAGTAAGTGACTGAGGAGAGGAAATCACCTCTTAAGTTACTCCAGGAGAGGTATGCTGCATGTTAGGAAAACCTCCACTGATAGAATGGTCAGGCATTGGCACAGGCTGCCCAGGGTGGAGTTATCATCCCTGGAGGTGTTCAGAGAATGCAAATGTGGCACCTGGGGATGGGGTTTAGTGCTGAACGTGCTGGGGCTGGGTTAGTGGTTGGTGATTCAACCTTAGATGTATTTTCCAACCTCAACAATTCTATGTTCTCTTCCTTAAATGGGTCACCCTTTTTAGGGAGTCCAAGTAAGTGCTGCTCTTGTTGCCATAAGTAGTTTATTTGGCTTGGTTAAAATTATTTATACCAGAACTTGGTTATTAAAGCAAACAAAATTATCTTTCTGTAATGAATGGGCCACAGTGGTGTCCTGAGCATATCTACAGCTAACACTGCAAAGAATGTTCCAGAAGGGTAGGCCAAAAGAAATGCTCATGATGTGGGAAAACAGCTTTCCTAGGGAGAGGTGTATTTTACGGTATTTATAAATCCAGAGTTTGGCTCCTGAGTTGCTCCTGGCTCATCTCCTCTCCTGTTTGGCTTTGCAGGGAGCCAGCTGTCCGGGCCAAGTCCAACTCCATCAGTGAGCAGCTCGCAGTAAGTGCTGCCTTTTCCTAACTTGAAGCCTGACTAGAGAAGTTTATTTGCACTTTAAGCACTGGGTACTGCTGAAGATAAAGTGAGCATCATGCAAGACCCTGGAATGTTTGTCTTGCAGCAGCTTAGGGCCTTGTTTGTGTAGGAATTAATGGTTGGACTTGATGATTAATGGTTGGACTCCATGACCTTAAAGGTCTTTTCCAACCTTAATGATTCTGTGGTTACCAGCACCTGAGGAACCCCAGTCCCTACTCTTAAAAGCAAGGTGACTTTGACCATGTGGATGTTCACAAGACTGGTTGTCTTTTGAGATAAATGGACAAATTTAAAATAGGTAACAAAGGAATTGGGACATTGAGGATAAGTTTATGGAGCTGCATAAGAAGACTTTGTGCCTTCAGACAGAAAAAGCTGCTAAAGCATCTTCCTGAACTCACACATTTTCTTGTTGGTGTTCTGTGCAGGGATAGATTTTCCTCTGTAGTGACAGAACTGTCATCCCAGAAAGAGGATATATAAACAAGCCAGATGAACAATCCTGGTGCTACCTTGTGTGCTTGAAGAGTAGATTTTCACACTGTCATTGAAAAATGGAGTCAAAATTCAGTTAGAGGTTTAGAAGTGTTCGTAATACCCCAAAAGCCTGGGCTGAGACAAAGGGAGAGTAACTAAATGTTTCTTTTAGAACCCAGATGTAGCAAAGGCAAAGCTGATTTCTCGGATGGCCAAAATGGGACAGCCCATGCTGCCTTTCCTTGCTGGGACAGCAGGGAGCCAGCTGGACTCCAGTGACTCAGAAATAGAGGTACCAGTCACAGCAGGGTGACTCTTTCACTGCTTTTCCTACACTGGGGGTTGCTTATAAGTGGGATCTGTAGCAGTGGCTCTGCCCTTGTCCAGGGAAATCTGCTCTGGTTCTGTGACAGAAAGGTTCCACTTGGGTTCCTGGGGTAACACCTTGTCTCAAGTGACCTTGGCTCAGGCTGTTGCCTTGTTCTTTGGTGTTTCTTGTAACATGCAGAAATGTTTTTAGGATCCCAATACTCTGAGAGGGACAACCCAGCCAGTGGCTTCAACCAGACCCTCCCAGCCAGCTCAGGCAGTGCTGCCCACAGTGTCCACACAAGGTAATGTGCTGGGGAGCTGCTGCACTCTTTTTCCACTCCAGGAGGGCTGGGGGAACAGAGGATTCCTTCCAGTAGCTGAAATGTGAGCTGAAAGCTTCTGATAAGGCTTGCTGATCCACGAGACACTAATCCATGGGAGCACAAGACAGTCCTTGAAGTGTTTCTTCATTGTGGTCTTGTGCTTGAGGAACAGCAGCCACCATGCCTGAGCTGTCCTGTCACTGGGCACTGAGATTTGCAGGCCATGGGATGAGTAAATGGAATGTTACAGGTCCTTTCTGAGTGAACAGTACTTTTAGGAATGATGGAAATCCAAGTGAAGGGCAGCATGGGCTGGCAGCTCTGCAAGGTTGGATGTGCCTTCCCATGATGGAATGGTCACATCAGCTGCTGGTCAGCTGAGCAGCCTTCAGAGGCAGTCTGAGTCACACTTCGTGTCAGTGAACTTCAGAGCTGTCTCTGAATGAAAAGAGGTTGTTTAAGTGGAGCTAGAAGTGGGTTTTCCTTGAAAGGTTGCTCTTTTCTTGACCTATTATTGCTTGCTTGACTGGATTTAATTTTCACAAGGTTGCAGACAGGCTTTTGTTAAACTTTGTCTGTTTAGTGGTTTGGTTGTTGGTGGGTTTTTTTTGCCATTTCACACTAGGTGAGTTAAGTTCTTTTGAGCTGCTTTACAGTATGCTGACTTTATTTCTTCCTTTTCAGTACCTCAAGCATCTGGTGCTGCACCTTCAGTATCTTCTGCTGCTTTAATTCCTGCAACGATGCAGCCCCATTCAGCTCTGCCTGGAGGAGCACAGGGTTTTCAGGTACCAAAATGAAATCAAGGAGAATATTGGCACTTCTGTCCTTTCTCCCGAGTCTTCTCCATTGATGTGAGCAAGGACTTTAAAATAAGGGTGAGAATTCCAGTCTGCTTCCTGTGACTCTTTGACCTTCTCAGGTTTTCATCACATGCCTCTTAAAATTTATTCAAAAAGGGGTAATTTTCTGTTTATGATGGGTTCTCAAACTGAGCTTGAACCAGGCTTTAATGCCTGGTTTTGTAGTGGATATAACAAAAACTTCCAAGTTCCTCAGCAATGAGCAGTAAAGTTGCAATCAAGTTGTGTTGTGCTTTTTGAGCCCTTTTTAGGAAATAACCTTGTGTTCAAATTAACATCAGAAGGAGCTGCTCACGTGCTGATCTGATTCTCACAAATGTAGCTGACAAAGTTTTGCTGAAATTTGAGTGAAGGTGGGAACTAACTAATCCTCAAATGAAGAGTATTATTTTCCTTTCACAATGACTGTTTGCATTTTGACTTTCCAACTCCTTAATTCTTGGATTTTTTTCTTTCCAAACATCATCCTTGCTCTTGGGCTTCAAAAAATATGAAACTGTGAGGACATGGGGAAACAGCAAAACACATTCTAACCTATTGAACTTGTCCTGCAAGGCATATCCAGGAGTGGCATTTGCTTACCCCCAGACTGCTGCATCTGCCTCTCAACTCCAGCCTGTGGGTCAGATGTATCCTGCTCCTTACCAAGGTATGCTTTAAAAGGTACCTGCTTCTCAGAGGGCTGCAACACCTGCAGTAAACAGTTGGGGATGATGATTTATGGCTGTGGTACCACTGTGCTGTTTCACAAATCCTTATTTTTCAGTACCAAATAGGGGCAAACACTTCCCAAGAAATACCCATCTCTTACCTTAAAGAGCTTTGTGCAGTGTGAAAGGGGCTGGAATTTCTGTGTCTTCCTAAGACTGGGTATTACTAAAGGAATTTGGTAGCTGGTGCTTCCAATTATAGTTAAAACTACCAGCCAGGAAAGAATTGAACTGTAAAAGGCAAAACCCAGGAAGGACCAAAGGCATTCAAAGAACCATTAAGGCATCCCAGTTGGTGGAATCTTGAGTGTAGCTGAGCCTTTCTTGGAGCCTGTTTTTGCAGTGCAGTTTCAGAAGCTGACCTTCACTGCTGTGGTTTGACTGTGCCTCTGCTTTGGTTGTACCTCTGGTGTGTCTGGGGGCTTTGCTCTTGTTGAGCTGAGCTCTCACATGGCTCAAGAATTTCTTGTACTCAGACTTTCCTGTTGAGGTTATTTGGGAAATACCTACATTATTCATTTTCCAAATACCATGTCCGTTTCACTTCTGGGCTTTGCTGTGGCAGGCTTCATGCTACCCAGCTTTTGCTGTGTCTCTGTGTAGGTATTTCCCCTTACATAAATCTCTCTCTCTTTCCCTCCAAGCTCCTGGAGATGTCACTTCCTTTTTGATGACAGAAGCTCGGCAGCACAACACGGAAATACGACTGGCTGTGAGCAAAGTTGTGGATAAAATGGATCACCTGGCTGCCAAGGTAAGGGTAAAATGGATCACCTGGCTGCCAAGGTAAGGGTAAAATGGATCACCTGGCTGCCAAGGTAAGGGTAAAATGGATCACCTGGCTGCCCAGGACATTTCTGCTCTCCAGGTGTGCTGAGAGCAGTTGGCTCTATTTAAATGCCTGCATTAAGTGATACAGTAAATGAGTAAAATTCCAATATTATCACAATTATATCACCTTCAAGTGGTAACAGTTCAGCTGCTCTGCAAAAACAAAGCTTAGGCCTGGGGAAAGGTGCTGTCTTACTGTCTTGAATATCATGTGATGCATTGTTTGGAGGATTCCCTGCCCTCTGGGAGGTGTCACACTTGATTTGGTGTCTGTTCCCTGCAGCTGAGCAGATGGAGCAGTAAAATGCCTCTTTGCACGTGTCTGACTCTCACCTGTACCCATAAATTCATTTCACATGGCTTAAGAATGGTTTCTCCCTGCAGGTGGAGGAACTGAAGAAGCAAAGCACTGCTAACAGCTCCTTGCTGCCTGGCATCTCCTCTGTCACTATGGAAGCCTCCATGATCATGAGCAACATCCAGCGCATCATCCAGGTGAGCATGGCCAGCTGCTTTCACTGCCATCAGGAGTTGGGGCTCTCATTATCCCTAATGAGAGCAAATGTCCAGCCACCTATGGCATCTGGTTTTGTGTGGTCAGAATGAGGATGAGACTTAGAATGATTTCCATCCCTCTTTCCCCCTCCAAAAAGCTCTTCTCAGCATTTTGGGGTTTGGGTATTTTCTGAGTCAGGGTTGTGGGTATTTAATGGGCTTTGACTAAAGGTTCATGTGGGAGAAGTTCAGCTTCCCAAGCCATTATGGATTTAACCCCCAGTCTCCAGCAGAGCAATTTCACAGCTGAAGTACCACTTTGTAGAAACAACCTGCTTCTGCTATTCACCATTTAATTTTATGCTTTGAAGCCTTTCTAAGCAGCAGCCTTAAAAACTTGGGGTTTGTAGGTAAAAAGTCAACCAGACACAATATTTTCTAGAATGTGATTTGGCAGCCACTGTCCTGTGCCAGGATGCTGCTAAATGTGGCAGGTGCCTTCCTGGGCTGCTCCCACAGAAGGGGGAATGAGCCTCACCACTGCCCTGCCTCTGTGCAAAACAAAGGTTTAGGAGCTGCTGCAAGCAAATCTGAGTAAGCTGAATATTCATGCTGAGCTGTGCTTTAGGAGAATGAGAGACTGAAGCAGGAGATATTTGAGAAGAGCAGTCGGATTGAGGAGCAGAATGAGAAGATCAGTGAGTTGATTGAACGCAACCAGAGGTAAGGGGTGGGAGCCTCATTGCATTTCCAGACTCTCCAGCTTACACTTGGGCATAACTGAGGGCTGTTTCTTAGGAGACAGCCATATTCTGATATTTTGAATTTTTTTTCTAAGGTATTAAAAGTGTGGGATTCTTCCCACCCCTTCTCTGCAGGGCTTATCCCCAAAACTCTGGTTTACAGTAAACATGAATGTTTAAAAGGGGGACAAAATCCCTCATGCTCTCTTTGAGTGTGCTTGCCCTGTTTCTGGGGGTTACTTCATTTTTGCTGGCTTTTTAGTGAGGTGAAGAAATTGTAGGGGATGTGGTGCCCTTTGTGAAGTTCAGCTGCTACCAAGTTACCAAAACTCTTGGAACACCAGACATTTTCAGAGAGGTGAAGCACTTATCCCAGCTGATAAAAGCTCTGCTGTGCCAGGCACAGCCCTCCCACCCCTGAGATCAGCACATCCTGTCAAATTGTCTGGGACTTGTCATGAGTTCAGCAGAGCTGCTGTGCTTTGGAATATCACCTTTTCTGTGTGAGCCCTTGGCTCCAAGGCCTGTGTTTCCAAGAATGCCCACGGAGTCTCCCTGTTCACAGGTATGTGGAGCAGAGTAACCTGCTGATGGAGCAGAGGAACCACTCCCTGCAGACAACAAATGAGAACACGCAGGCAAGAGTGTTGCATGCAGAGCAGGAGAAGGTAACAGTGGCATGAACAAAGCCAGGGTTGTTGCATTAAAGCAAGCTGAAGCCTTGTTAGTCAAGGCAGTTTTCTTAGAAGGCAAGTGCAGTTCTGAAGTTTGTTTTGAGAAAAAATTGGTTTTGATGGCTTTTGTAACCAAAGCATCACAGAGATAAAACCATTTCATGCTGTCATAACTTTAATATTGTTACCTTGTAGGAGAGTCAGTTACCTTGTTTTATTGTTAACTGTGTAGGCATGTGGCCAATGTGTTTTGAGGAATTGTGTATCACAGGGGTTTTGAGTTGGAAATACTTCAGTTATTTAGTTGCACTGATGGTTCCAGAAGAGTTTTATTCCTTTTATATGACTGACATAGAGTGATTATAGATACAAGAAAAAATATATTTCCTACTGGAGTTTCTTCATTGCACTTTTGTGATTTTTCTTTTTTTTTTAAATGCTAATCAGAAGCTGTTTGTTTCACCCAGTAACACGTTGTGCTTTTATGACAGGAACTGTTGGGAAATAGCTTTTAAACCAGTGAAATGAATTTATGCATGGCTGCATACCCTGAACCATCCCTGTAGGCCAGCCTAGCCCAGGAGTGCTGCTCTGGCTCTGCCATTGCATGGTGCCTGCTCTGCTTTGTCAAGCACTGGCTTCTTAAATTGCACCAAGTCCAGTCTTGCTCTGTGCTCTCCTGCTGAGCTGTCTCTCTCCAGTTCAGATGTGAGGTGACAATGCTTCCTCTGTGTGAGAGCCACAGCTTGGTGCACCTAGAGCTGACCAGAAGTGCAGCTTTCCAAAGTGTGGCAAACAGCAGAGCAGGGAAGGGCTGAGAGCAGGCAGGGAAGGGGGCTGCCTTTCCACCCCAGCCCAGGCTGCACACCCACACTGTGTAGGAGTGTGAGAGATTCTAACCAGGAATAAGTCAGACTGAAATAATAAATTAAATTCCCTCCTCAGTGAGGACAGCATCCTGCTGGTACAATACAACTTGGGGAGGAGTCCTCTTTTGGCAGTATAAGATCCTCAGGAGTCTTTTGGGCCTCATCTTCAGCAGGACCCCCCTGACTGAGCATCACTGCCCAGGGATGATGTTACATGAACAGGCTTCAGGCCAGACCAGGAAAGCCCTGCCTGGCACTGGGAGATTTCCCCTGGTTCTGTGGGAGTATTGACTGTAAATATGAAGGCTGGTATTCCTTTGTCTAACCCAGCTTGCCCTGGGACTGCAGTTACTGAATCCCCAGGGAAGAGGATTGATTGGAAGCTGTTTATCCATTGTTTACACACAGATTTACTCACCATTTATTTGGTTGTGCCCAGGGTCACTGAGGTGTTAGTTACTCACTGCTTTAGGTTGTGGATCTTTGGCCCTGGCAGAGCAAGTCACAGCTTTAGGTGAAGGCTTGTGAACCATAAGTAATTCTCCACCTCTCCAGTGCAGGTCATAGCCAGGACTGCTCCCAGCCCTGGAGTGTGACATACCCTAAGGATACCTTTAGTGTCTTTCTTTTTACATCAGGCTTCACTCCCTTTTTCTGTTTAAGCTTTTACAGTCCTTGGAGTAATTTGAAGGCTTCTCTGGCATGCCTTAGGCTCCTGTTATGAAGCATTTTGCTTTTCTGCTGATGAATGCCTCTGCCTTTCAAGTTATGTTCTTAACCCTTCCTGTTTCCTGTCGCTGCTTTCTCTTCCCAGCACATGCTGCCAGTGGATCGGGGCTGGGACCAGGTGAGGCAGTGTCTGCTGACTGTGTAGGTGTTAGATGGTTGTGCCCTAGGAAGTGCCAGCCCAGCTTCCTCTTGAACTAGAAACTGATTGGCATGAAAAGAATTGTCTCAGAGCTTGAATGAGCACAGATCCCTCACTGGAAAAGGGCTTTAGAGCTGGCAGTGTCTCCCCACTGGCCCCCTCTTTCTTGGGGAGCCCTTTCCAAAAACTCTCTCACATTGCTGCTTGTTCCACTCCCCAGGGGAGAACAGGATCACTGGCAGAGCAGGTACAGGTCACCCAGGATTCCTGGTGCCTGGAGGCTGGAGCTGAGCTGTGGACATGAAGCATCTTCTGTAGAAACTTCTTTTTCCTGCCACAGGATCTCCTAATTTTGTTTTCTTCATTTGCCATTAAAGACAGAGGCAAGGCTTAAAATAACCTTTAGATGTCTTTAGCTGTGCCATGGGGTTTGGTTTTAGCATGGCAGGAGTCAATGTAGCAGTGGGACATTTATGGAAGCACAGGAGGAAAGCAGATCTGGTTTTGGCCACTCTCTGAAATGCTGCCTCCTCTTTAAAATGAGTGGTGTGGTGTCCCAGCCCTCCAGGTCAGCACATCCTCATCATCACCATGGTTGGAACAATTTAGCTCACAGCTCTTCTGTGCCAGAAGGTGTTGGTCCTCGTGTGGAGGGAATTCTGTTAGGGAGATAAAGCAGAGAGAAAATCCAGTTCTCCTGACCTTACCTGTTTCAAGAGTGTGAAAAATCTGTTGGGAATCTCAAAATAGGCAGAGGTGTGGAAGCTGTTTAGGGATTCTCTGTGCATATTCTGTCTTTGCAGAGCATCCTCTGAAGTTTGTGTGTCACTCAACAAGATTGGGAACGGGACTTTGTGTCTGTCTTGATGCCTTGAGCCCCTGCTAACATGGTTTACAAGTTGCCTAACAAGCTGTGCTAGTGCCTGGTTTTGGGTGAATCACTGACTCTCAGCAATCCTAAATCTAAACAGGTCCCCAGAGCTGTGCTAGGAGAGGCCAGCCTTGCCCATGGGCAGCCAAGGTGACCCCATGCTGTGTGCTCTGGAGACAGGGTGCTCTCCTGGCTGGGACCAGCCTGTGTTTAAGTGGCTCTTCAGTGATTTGTAAACTTATGGAAGACAATTAGACGTTGGAGCCCAGGCTTTTTACTCAATTAGATGTTTTCATAGCCTGAAAACTGAGCAGAGTCACCAGGCACTGGTACCAGGACTAAAGGTATTAAACCTTTTCAGGAAAACTCACTGGGTTGAACTGATGTGGTGATGAGGTTGTTGTGGCCTCGTGCAGCTTTCTAGTCAGTCTGGACAAAACTGACATGGCAAAAAAGTCACTGTTGCCTCCTCACTCTGGAGATGTTTTCCCTGATAAGGTCTCCAGCCCTTTTCCAGCTCTTCCTGAGTGAATACTTCTGCTGCTTCTTCATGCATCCCTTCCCCCCCTTTTCCCTGCTCCATTTTGTGCTCCAGGCCAAAGTTGCAGAGGAGCTGGCAGCCGCCACAGCCCAGGTTTCCCAGCTGCAGCTGGAGCTCACTGCCCACCAGAAGAAGGAGATGGATCTGAGGAAGCAGCTCTCCTGTGCTGTGCAGGATGCAGAGAGACAGGAGGCACAGCTCAACAAGCTGCAGGCACAGGTGGCAGGTGAGAGCTCCTTCATGGCTCTTTTCTTTGATAAGTTGTAGTTTTTTCCTGTCTTCTGGGGTATCTTCCTGCTTTCCCTAGGATCAGTCACAGGGGATGGAAGGATATGGGTGCACTGAAATATCTGAGGGATGTGCATCCTTGTCACCACTGAAGGCAAAGTGGGATGACTCAACAAACAAAATCATCCTCTTAAGGGCTGCCTTTTGTAGAACAATCTCTTGGCTTTTCTGTCCAGCATCTTGTAGAGCAGCCAGAGATGTTCCAGTGGATGGGAAGCTGAGATGAACCTGAGGTGTTCATTCATTCCTCTGGGCTGGGCACTGCTGTGGCCCCACATAATGGGAAGGACATGGATGGGCTGGAGCCCCAGGAGAGGCTGAGGGAGCTGGAAAGGGGCTCAGCCTGGAGCAAAGGAGGCTCGGGGGGACCTTGTGGCTCTGCACACTCCTGACAGGAGGGGACAGCCAGGGGGATCAGGCTCTGCTCCCAGGGAACAGGGACAGGAGGAGAGGGAATGGCTCAGGCTAGGCCAGTGGGAATTTAGGTTGGATATTGGGGAAAATGTCTTCACAGAAATGGTTGCAAAGGACTGGAACAGGCTGCTCTTGATAAATTCTAGTCCCCACTGCAGGCACAAGTGGAGTTAACTGCACTTTGCAGGAGACTCTATTCCTCCCCATCAGCCCCAAAATGTGCTCCCTGCAGTGGGAGTTGCACCCAAACTCACAGGGAAATGTGGGGCTTTGTTTGCAGAGCTCCAGGAAGCCTCTCAGGACACTCAGAGCAGGTTCAAGGCTGAGAAGCAGAGCCGCAAACAGCTGGATATGAAGATTGCAGCACTGGAGGAAGAGCTGACAGACCTGAGGGTGGAAAAGGAGACTCTAGAAAGGGTATGTCCAGTGCCAGCAACACAGTTTCAGTGGTTTACTGGAGGTTAACCCAAAAACCAAAGCTTCTTGCTTTTAAATATGTAAGTTTAGTAAATCTCGACTCATCTGCAGGCTGGTGCATCCTTTGTGCTTATGTTTATTCATTATTGTTCATTTATTTTTGTTTATAATTATTCATTATTATTTATTTTTCTTATTTGAAAATTTATTTTTAATTAATTTATTTAATGTCTTACCCAGTAATGCATCAACCTTCCTTACCTCTGAGGTAGCCTCAGCTTGATTTCAAGTGATGGAGTTCCCTGCCTGAAGAACCTCCTCCTACCTGAAGGAGAAAAGCTGCCTTGGTGCAGCCTGGCCTATTCTGTGTCATGTTCTGTTGCAGAATCTTGCAGAGAGGAAGAAAAAATCCCTGTCAGAGAGAGCTCAGGCAGAGGAAGAGATGGAGGAAATTCGCAGGTCGTACCAGCAGGAGCTGGACAAGCTCCGGCAGCTCCTGAAAAAGGCCCGGACCTCGACTGACCAGGCAGCAGCAGAGCAGGTGGGGACTCAGGGGAGCTGCTGCTCCAGGTCTGGGGAGCTTGTGGGAGCCTACAGTTAGGAAATAATGTGAAAATACTCAGCTAGGGAAAGAATGAAAGCATTACCTGCTTGAACTCATGGGTTGGTGTCAAACTGAGGAAAGGAAAGGCACCAAATTGAGAGTGTAGTAGAGAGAAGAATGTGGGACTTGTGAGGAGTGAAAAGTTGTTCAGAAATATGCCAAAAAGTCTGAAATCTGAGCCAGATCATCTGGCCAGCCTGGGGGTTTGTGGCTGGAGCTGAAGTGAGAGGTGTGGGTAGGAGCTGGTGGCAGCACTCTGTCTGTGGGTGTCCAGCCCTGGCCTTTCACCTGCTGTGCAAACCCAGGTCTGTGTGTGTGTTCCTGATGGTGTCTCTTGTGCCATGGGCAGCTGTCAGTGATCCAGGCAGAGCTGGAGTCCCAGTGTGAAGCCAAGTGTGAGCGTGCCCTGGCCTCAGCCAAGGAGCAGCACGCCCGGCAGTGCCAGGAGCTGTGTGAGCAGAGGGACTCCCTGCAGCACCAGGTGGCCCAGCTGGAGGAGAAGGTAAAGAGCTGTTCTTCGTTGCTGTAATGGGCTCTAAACACCAGCAGCTGTAACCAACAGTCTTCTCCCACCTATCTGGGGCTTGACTTTCTAACTTCCTGCCTGTTATGGAGCTTGATCTTGGCCATCTGCAGGTGTTCTGTTGGGTTGGGTTTATTATGGAGGAGGGAGAGCCAAGGTGCTGATAGTGCTGAACTGCAGCAACAGCTTCAACTTGCACTTACCTGCACTGTCCTGAGTGGCTGTTTGGAGTGGGTGACACTGCCAGGGGCTGCACCTGCTCTGCTTCTTGTGTTTCAGCTCACAGCTCTCAAACACTCGAAAAAAGCAGAGGAGCAAAAATTGTCTGAGGCTCAGCAGCGTTTGGAGGAGCTGGAGCCCATCCAAGAGAAGGTAAAGGAATAACAGCAACTGGATGGGAACTGGAGTGCAGGGAACACCAACCTCAGGCTAGTCCAGAATAACAAGGATGGGAGTTCCAGAATGTGGTGGGAAAGGGATAATGTCATGTGGTTTCCAGCAAACCAGAACAGGTCCAATAATGAGACCCAGCCTTCATCTTACTGGGATCTCAGTGTTGCTGCACCCACCTACTCTTGGTGGCACTTGAGGAGCTGATGACACAATTGTGACTCTCCAAGGCTGGCTTGGCTGTCCTTATTTTGGTGCTGTTGCTTTCAGCCAAGTCTTTTGTGACATGCTTAAAACCCCACTGAGAGTCAGTGCCTCACTAAAACCCTTGCCAGGTCACCCTCGAGGTGGGGCTGTGGTGTGAGGAGCAGCTCTGAGGGTGGCTTTCCCTTGGCAGTACTCAGCCCTGCAGGCAGACGTGGGGGTGCTGAGGGCTCGCTACGAGGAGCGGATCCGAGACCTGCAGAAGGATCAGGATGGATCTTCCCCTGCAGACTACACTGAGCAAGTGAGCTTCACCCTCCAGTACTTCTCCTTCCTGAGCAAATGGATTTACCTTGAATTATTTGTCTTTGAACTGACGCTAGAAGGAAAAACATAATTTTCTCCACAGAGAACTGTGCTTGTAGTAACTGTCCAGAGGAAGAAGGGATGGGATCTTATCCTAGAGTCATGGTCACACAGACTGGTTTGGGTTGGAAGAGACCTTAATGCTCATGAATTCCATCCCCTCCCATGGCAGGGACACCTTCCGCTGTCCCATGCTGCTGCCAGCCCTGTCCAGCCTGGCCTTGGGCACTGCCAGGGATCCAGGGGCAGCCACAGCTGCTCTGGGCACCCTGTGCCAGGGCCTGCCCACCCTCCCAGGGAACAATTCCTGCCCAGTATCCCATCCAGCCCTGCCCTCTGGCAGTGGGAAGCCATTCCCTGTGTCCTATCATTCCATCCCTTGTAAAGAGCCTCACTCCATCTTCCTGCTGCCCACTTCGTTGCCTGACTTTTATTTCTTGTTAAAACCCTACGTTTGAGGTTTAGATTTAAAAACTAAAAAAAAGAAAGAAGTGCCAATCTGCCTTGGCTTTGTGCAGCCTGCCTCATTTTGGGGGGATAAATTTGGGTCACATAGAGTGGTTCTGAGTTAAGGTGGCCTGATGTGGTGGGGATTTCTGGTTTGGAAAATAGATTATTTGAAAAACCATCTGTGTGTGTTTGGATTTATTGTTCCTTCCCTTGGAGAAGTGCCTGGTGTTGAGTGCAGTGCTTCACCTGCTGATGAATTGTATCTCTGTTTCCTGTCATGCTGTTTTGCAGGTAAAGAAGATAATGAATGGTGTATTTCAGTCTCTTCGGGGTGAATTTGAGCTGGATGAGATGTACAGTGGCAGGACAGTCCTGGGGGTTGTCATGAACACTATCAAGGTATGGCAGTGGTGAGAGGAGAGAGAGAGCCTTGGGCTGAAACCTCAAATCTGTACTGAGAGACTGAAATAACTGAAGGAGAATTTGTTGTGGGTGGCAAAGCAGCCTGGTAGGAGGAGGTGCTACAGGGACCTGCCATGGTTTGTATTTAGGGTGCAACTTGTGTTCTCTCTACTCCCCTTTCCAGACTGTGACACTGCAGCTGCTCAGCAGGCAGCAGGAGAAACCAGAGCATGGCAGTGAAAATGAGGAATCTGGCACAGGAGCAGGGAGACAGGAGGGATCACCTGGAGCAAAGACTGAGCACAGAGAGCCCCTGCAGCACAGCCCAGCACAGAGCACTGCACCCCCAGCTGATCCTGGGGAAGCAAGCAGAGGCTCCCTGCAGTCCGAGCAGCAAGGCCAGGCTGCTCCTCACCCTGCTGGGCCCACAGCTCCTGAAGAGGAGCAGGAGACACAGAGCAGTAGGATGGCAGAAGAAGAGAAGCATCTCCCTCCCACAGCTGATTCCAGCCTGGATGTTGAGAAGGAGCCTGTGCTTGCAGGGCAGCCTGTTCCTGGGCTGGAGCAGAGGCTGGACAGTGTTCCCATTGGGAAGGCTGACCCAGAACAGGATCCCTCTGCAGTGCCTTTGCAGGCAGCAGCTGCAGAGCCTTCTGTTCCAGGAGCCAAGCCAGGAGATGGGGATGAGGCACCACCTCCTGCACATCCAGCTGTGGAGCAGAAGGCAGAGGAGGCTGGGGGAGGTTTAGAGCCTCCTCCCTTAAATGGGGAGGAGGGGAGTGGCACAGAGCCGTGGGATGAAGCTGGCTCTGAGCAGGAACCTGCCTCAGCGTCCAGCAGAGCAGAGCCAGGCTCAGCTGTCCTGGGAGAAGCTCCAGGATCACAGGAACTGGGCTCCAGCCCCAGGCACACAGATTCCAGGTGAGGCATGGTGCTGGGTGCCAGGGTCAGCTGGGGCTGGGACAGCAGCTGGTCCAGGTGTGTCCCTGCTGCAGGACAGCACAGGCTGGGGGCTGCAGCCCCTTCATGGTGCTGGCACTGGGTGGCACCAGCCAGGAGCTGGCACAGACCAGGCTGCCCAGGGCACATTCCACTGGGAGCAGCCCCAGAGCAGCCTCGTGTCTGCTGGAGGCAGTGGAGAACGTTCCCAGGGGAGTGTGCAGTTCCTGTGCAGTGATCCTGCCAGGTCCCAGGATTGCCCTGCACTGCTGAACAGCACTTGCCACAAAGCTTTCCCTTGGTGAAGAGGTTTTGCCATCTCTCAGTAACAGAACTTGTAAAAGCAAATCCCAACCTCTGAGATCCAGCTGCTCGTTCTTTGTCTCCTTGCAGCCTCTTTGAGGATGACAACTTCTTTGAAACAGCATCTCCTAAACCACTGAAGCCTCAAGTTCCCTCAGAAGAGGAGGATGAGGAGGAGGTGGTATGTATTTGGGTGTTTGGTATTTGGGTGTTTGCTCTGATTGAGGCACGGTCTGTAGCTTTTCTGTAACATCCTCCCTGTGGCAGTGGGGGCCTGGCTGAGCTCAGGGCTTCCCATCCATTCCCTGTGTAAATCAGGAGTGTCTGGGGTTGGTGACTGAGCTGGGAGGGGCTGGCTTGGCTGAGGGAGCAGTGACAGATTCCTGCTGCCATGAAATCAGTGGGGCTTGCCAGGTTAATTGAAAGGTTTTAGTGTTTGGCCCCTCTCCAGTCCCTTTTAGCCCATAAGCAGCTCCTGGAATCATAGAACCACAGAATCCTTAGGGTTGCAAAAGACCTTTAAGATCATCAAGTCCAGCCATCCATGTAGCATCATTCACCATTGAACCATGTCTTCAAGTGCCACATCCACCCACTTTTTGAACACTGCCAGGGACGGTGACTCCACACTGCCCTGAGCAGTCTGTGCCAGTGCTTTACAATTCCTTCCCATCCAGAATTTTTTCCTGCTATCTAATCTAAACCTAATCTAAACAGCAAACCATCACATGAGAAATAAAAACTTGGGTAATGAGGCTTCTTGTTCCCAGCTCCTGAAAGCTGGCAGAGATTCCAGAGCAGTTTGTGTGGTGATTAGGAAATGCCAGGAAGCTGCTGGGGCTGACCAGTTTCCCTCTGGTGTGGCTTGCAGAGCATGAAGGGGCGCCCCCCTCCCGCGCCGCTCTTCGGTGACGATGACGATGATGACCTGGACTGGCTGGGATGAAGATGTGGCTGCTGAGCCCTCTCCTCTGGGCATGGCCTCTTCCTGTGCTCTGAGCCCTTGATGAGCTGCCCACATGGGACATTGGGAAGGGTCAGGGACTTCCCAGCTCGTGTCCTGCAGCTGGATGGGGCTGGCAGTGGGGGGCTCTTCCTGCACTCGTGGGTGCTCAGCCCCATCACTCTGAGCTGCCAAACACTCTGGGGTTGGGATGAGTGCAGGAGCCACCCGCTGTCCCCCTCCCCTGAGCCCCGGATTCATTAATCTCAAACTTTATGGAAATAGGAACTTGGCGAAGAGCTTCAGCAGAGCAAGCCTGGCAGGACCCTGCTGTGGCAACACCCTGTTAAAAAATGAGACTAAAATCTCCTCCCCCAGTGATGAAGTCCTTGGAATATTTGTCAGTCCCTAGGTGGCTCCCAGGGACCCTGCACCCTCTCCCCACTGTGTCTGAGCCATGTGCCCCTGGAGGTTCCCCCAGGAATCCCAGTCAGGTGTTTCTTGTGAACCCCTGGCTCTGCACAAGCAGCTTGGGGAGCCCTGGGGGCTGACGTGGTTCAGGTGGACACTGACTCAGAGCTGTGGCACAGGTGCTGCTGGGCCTTGGAGCTCTGGTAGAGCAGGGCCTGAGTAGCTGTGATGGTACAAGGAGCACAATCCCTGCTGTGTGTTAGTCAGACACTCACAGGCAGCTCCTCCTGTGCCCAGAGCTGAGCTGGCTTTTGCTGGCTGTGTTTCCCTGTGGGAGCAGCAGCCCAGCTCTGGGATGTGCTGTGTGTTTGGGAACTCCTTCCCCACAGCCCAGCCCCTCTCCCGTGCCTTTGGCTCTGCTGCTGTTGAAGTGTGACCATCCCAGCACCAGTCAGACTGTACAGAGGGATGGGACACAAGGCCCAGGCTGGGCTGGGCAGTCTGGGGTGTCACCATGCACTCTGAGGGGACCAGGAGGGGAAAGGAGTGAGGACAGAGCTGGGCAAACAGCCTGGGGCCCTCACAGCAATTTTATTCTCCATTTGTGGGCACTAACACAACTTCACCCCAAAAGTCTTTAAAATAAATAAACCCTTCATAAAATGGAAGGACTTAAACTAATTCTACTAATTCTATGGTTTAGTTTCTACACCTGCCTTTACAGTCTCTGAATGGAATTAGATCTCTGTCCTCCTAAAGGTGATTGCTTGGGAAGAAACACCCAAAAGAGCACTGGCTGTTGCTGTTGGGGTGTGGCAGGTGCCTGTGCCCCAGTCTCAGTTCCACAAATTGCCAAATGCAGCTGAAATTGGGGCAGAGACCAAAGCCTGTGACAGCCACCTGAGCTGGGTCTTCCTGGGCATCACTCAGTGCTCACTAGGGTGATGGTGGAGGGTGTTTGGAACTGGATTTTGGGGGTGCTTGTGCTGCTCTGAGGGTCAGTGCCCTAGTGTGGCATCTGGACTTGTCCATGCAGTGTCCCAGGAGTGATCATTGCTCATACTAACAACTTCCACTTCTCCTTCCCCATTACAGATAGACACCCTGAAGGATTTACATTTCACTTCTTGGAAAATAAAGTGCAATTAAACCTGGATTTTTTGCTTGCAGTGGCTTTACTTCAGTCTGGCTTTATCTGTCACCTGAAAACTGACTTTGCTCTGACTTAAGTTGGGAATAATTTGATCTAGAAGCTGTTCTTGTCTGTTTTTGTTGTTGAAGCTCTCTCCTGGGAAGGGAGAGGAGGTTGCTTTGTGCTGTAGCTCCTTGGGCTCTCCCACTGGACTGGGTTGGTGTGAGAAGCTGCAGCACAAAGAACTGTGATGGTCACAGAGGGCACTTGCCTGGTTCCCCTCAGATTTTAGGGGAGGGAATCTTGGGCACCTCCAGGGCTTTGCAGAGGCCTGTCCCTCCTGAGCTGCTCTGGGGTTGCAGAAAGGTTCAGCTCCACTGTGCCTAGGAGCCCTCAGCACGGATTTCGGTGCCAGAGTGGGGATTGAAACTTGTTGTTCGTCCCGTCCCACTCCCATTGAGGCCCAGCAGGCACCACAACCCCTTCCCCACCTCGGCCTAGAATCAACCCTGTCTGTGCCTGTGTGAGCACCTGCCTTCGCTGCAGGGAGGTGAAGCGGGGAGCTCTGGGCTCCCAGGGGCAGAGGAGGGAGGGACGTGCCAGGGCCCAGAGGGGACGATGCTGCCTCAGGGGCTGTGCTGGAGCTAACCCCGATCCCGGGGCTGAGTTCTGGCCAGAGGTGGGTGAGCCGCGGACAACTTTGCTGAGGATGTGCCCAAGGGGGTTCCTGGGGGCCGGGAAGGAGAGGATCCCCTGCTCCATCCTGGTGCCTGCTCTGCCTGCCGAGGCTCAAGGACTCACAGAAAAACTCCGGACGCGGTGCTGGACCCATGGCCGGCTTTAATGTCTCCTGTCTGAGGGGCCGAGCCCGTCCCCGGCTGCCTCCTCCCTCTGCGGGCACCGCGCCGGGCTCTCTCCTCCCGGCAAAGGGCCTGGAGTCGCCTTGGAACAGCTTCTTCCCCCGGCCAGCCCTGCGGGACCCTTCCCGGCTCCTCCCGGCTCCTCTCAGCCCGCCGGGCGGCGTTCCGGCCCCGTCCCCCCGCGGCGCCTCCCGCCGAGCTGCGCCGCGGGCCCGCGGGCCTTCGGGAGGGAGCGAGAGCACAGCCAGCCCCCGCGGCGACGAGAGCGCTGCAATAAGTTAATTTTTAAAGAGTCTGGTGGCCGGGGGCTCCCGTGCGAGGCAGCCGAGCGTCCTGCGGGCCCCAAGGGCTGGATCCAGGCGGGTGCTGAGCCCTGGCCGCGGCCCGGCCCACCGAGTGTCCGCGGCCCGAGCATCCCTGACCCATCACCGGGTCCATCCACCGGGCTGGGGCGGGCTGGAATGGGATGGGAGCCCCGCTCCGCCAAGCGGACCTACTTGAGGAAGACGAGCAGGAAGAAGGTGGAGACGATGAGCACGAGGATGCCGGCGGCGAAGCCGAGGCGCAGGTTCTCCATGGAGGCCAGCGGGGGCTGCGTGTCCAGCAGCAGCCCCCGGCCCAGCAGCCCCAGCACGAAGGCGTGGGGGGCCTCGGAGCCGCGGCGGAGGCCGCAGGGGGACACCGAGCTGCTCACGGCGAACACGGGGGCGTGGGACGAGCACAGCGCGGCCACGGAGGGTGATGAGCCCTGGCCGGGGTCCGGGGGGGCACCGCCGCCGTTCTCCGGCTGCCGCTCCCCCCGCGGGGTCCCCGGGTCCGCGGTGACCGCCGGGGCCAGCTCGGGCAGCAGCGTCACCATCCTGCAGAAGGGGCAGCTGACGAAGGCCACGGTGGCGGCGCGGCACACGAGCCTGCGGAGGCAGCGCTGGCACAGCGAGTGGCCGCAGGGCAGCTGCTGCGGGCCGCCCCCGGCACCCCAGTACGCCTCGTAGCAGATGCCGCACTCCCGGCCGGGCTCGGGCCCCGCTGCCATCGCGCTCCGCGGGCACGGCTCGGCCCGGCCGCTTTTGAAGGCGGGGGGCGGCGATGGCCGAGCCCGGGGAGGGCTGAGGGGGCCGGGGCGGCCGCCCCCCCTGAACTTCAGCCTGGCCCCAGGGTGCTCGGCGGGCGCTGGAGCGGCACAGGGAACGCTCCACCTCCACCGCAGAGCTGCTGCCCCTGAACACCTGCAGCTCTTTCCCTTTTCCCCTTCCAAATCCATCATACTCTTGGCGCTTCCCAAGCACGGTTTCCGTCACTGTTAATGAACTTTAGGACCAGCTGAGCACTGGGTACAGCAGCCCCGTCGCGCACCCATTTCCCACCGGCCCTGGGGTCTGTTTGTCACCCGGGCAGGAGGTGACCCTGGCCCCCGGCACGGCCACCTCGGGGCTCCAGGAATGGACGGGGCTGCAGCCCCCGACTGCCCGGCACTGCTGGGGCTGGGTGGGGCCCAAGGGTGCTTTTAAAATTATTATTTTACTTTTTCCCGCAGTCTCAGAAAGTGCCCGGAGTCCTGGCTCCGGCTGTTTTGTGTGACCCGTGGCTGAGCGGGGCTGTCCCTGCAGCTCGTGGGGCCGTGCTGGCCCTGGCGATGAAGGCAGCGCGGCACTGCCGACGCTCCGGGAAGCGCTGGCCCCTCTTTACGGGCACTGTCCCCGAGCGGAGCTTGCCCTGAGCTCCTGTCACCCATCGCCACCCCCGGCACGGCTCGGCGGTCACCGGACGGGATGGAGGGGGCGCTGGGATGGGGGCAGAGGGGATGGAAGGGGTGTTGCAGCATCGCTGCTGCTGCCGGGTGTCGGGGCAGCCCTCGGGACTCTCCTCGCTCTCCGGTCGGACCCGTGTGAGTGCCCCGGGGAAGGGGGCGCAGGGGAGGCTTCTTGGGGGGCTGGATGCCCTCTCCCTGCTCCTCCCTCAGGCCAGGGCTTGTGACTGCCTCCTCCTCCCCGACCCCAGGGAATGCCGAGGGAGGGGGAGCAGGGAGGGTGCTCCACGACCCTTCCTGCCCTCATTCCTGCACCTCCCCAGGGCTCCCCTCCTCTATCCCCAGCACCAGCTGCTCCTGGTGCAGCCCCTTGCCCCTCCCCATAGGACCTGCCTGCTCTGATGGGCAGCAGCAGCAGAACGTGAAAACAGAGACTGGAAAAACATCCCCAGGGTGTTCTCAAGGCACCGGCCCTGGTGCTGTGGCACGTCCCCAGGACACTGGTGGCACTGGGCACGGGCCACCTCCACGAGCCCACACACGTGTCCCACAGGGATGTTCTGCATGGGGCAGCTCATGTGAGGCAACCCAAGCGTAGGGTCCAAGGTCTCCCCTGCCTGGACATCCCTGAGGCAGCTCCACAATGAGCAACACCCTGGGTGAAGACCCAGAGCCTCAAATTCTTCTCTGACACGAAGATGAGACGGAGGAGGTGACACTGGGACAGCCAGGCATGGGGTGGTGGCCCTGTCCCTGCTCCAGCCATCGTCCCTGCGGAAAGAAAGAGGCAGCAAACACCCCCAGCAGAAACCAGCTGCAGTTTAATGGCTGCTCCTGGGGAAGGCGGTGGTGGGACCGGACTCGTGGCAGCATTTTTATATTTCAGAGTCAAGAGCCGAGGGACAGACAGGAATTGTTACTGATCAATGAAAATGGAGCAGTCCCCACACCCCAGTGCAGAGGCACCGTGGTCCTGAGCTGGGCACAGCCCCAGCCGTGCCCCAGTGCTGTCCAGTGGCAGCAGCACTTTCTGCTCCCTACCTGATCTGTGGATAAGGACCCCACTGGGCTCCTCTGGCCAGGGCAGGTCCCTCCAGTCCTGGGGGTGTTGCTCTCTCCCCTTGCAGGAACAGGAACTGGGGAGCTCCTGGCTCTGCCTGCCTGAGGCCGCAGACCCAGACACGCTCCTGCGGGGCTCCAGAGCAGAAGCCCCAGACCTTTGGCATGACAGAGGTGCACGGCAGTGTCAGCACACGAAGAACAGCACGTCCTGACCGAATGCTCCCACGGGAAATTTCCCCCCGCCTCCGCGCAGCACTGCTGGAAGCATTCCCCGTGTCCCTGTGATCCCCCAGGGGCCCTTCTGCCAGCAAACAGCTCTGCCAGAGAGGAGGAGCCACAGCTGCGCCCGGTTTGTCACCCAGGCACGGGGACGCAGGGCGGGTGGGCGGCAGAAGGGATTCATTGAAGAGCCCCAGCTGGGGCTGAGAAGCCACCGGGGAGCCGGGGGGATGCAGAGGCTCCCGGGCACAGCCAGCGCGGGGAGGGCAGCGCTGGCCGTGCTGCCGAGGCGCTGTTCACGGGGGCGTGAGCGGCAGCGGGGACAGCCCGGGAGCGGGCAGGGCCCGCCGGGCCGGCCTAGGCGCTGTGGAAGATGCGGACGCGCTGGGCGATGTCCTGGCGGCACAGGGGACACGAGTGCAGCCGCTCGCAGCAGCCCTGGCAGCAGCAGACGTGGCCACAGGGCAGGAAAATCGTCTGGGGCTGGGGAGAGACAAAGAGCAGACACGGAGAGTGCTGCTGTCCCTGAACACCGCTCCCAGCACGGGGGAGCTGGGGATCACCCGCGGGGTCTCAGCGTGGGGGCAGAGCCCCGCACCCCGATCTCCGCCCCCCCGGGTGTGCGGGGCCTGGGCTGTGCCGAGCGGGAGGGCGATGGGACACGGGGCGGGACGCGATGGGACACGGGGCGGGACACGGCAGGGGCTGAGCTGGGCTGAGCTGAGCAGCCCCGTGAGCGCTGCCCACGGCCGGTGGGAGCTCAGCGAGCTCCTGCCCAAGCCCGCACGGAGCCCTGTCCGTCCCTGCCCTGCCCTGCCCTCCTCTCCCCCCATCCCCGCTGTAATGCCCAGCCCGGCTGTGCCCGGGAGCTGGCGGGATGAGCAGCCGGGCATTGCCAGGGCCGGGCAGAGCTGGGGCTGCGCTGGATCCCGCCCTCCCTCCGCGCCCTGCTCCAGCCCCGGGCGGTGCGGGTCTCACCTCCTGCTCCATGCACACAACGCACTCCGACTTCTTCTCGTCCCACTGCAGCGCTGGGGCCGTGGGGGCCGCGGGGCCCGGGGGCTCCTCCGGGGGAGCGCTGGGCTCTGGGCCCGCAGGGACCTCGCTGTCCTCTGCCCTCCGCAGCTCTGCAAGCGCAGCCAGCTGAGTCCCCTGAGCGCTGCCCATCGCCCCCCGCAGCCCTGCCTGCCCTCCTCGCACACCCGCAGGAGGTGTCTGGCCTACAGAGCTCCCTGCTCCAGGCTCAGGTACCTGCTGAGAGTAAAATGTAGCAGAAAAGAATGGGAGGTACCTGGGATGGTCGTGGCCACAGCCAGGATCTCCTGAGCCCGCCTGAGGATGGCACGCTGCAGACCAGCCTCTGTCACACCGAGCTGTGGGGCAAGAGGTGGGTGTTGGCCCCAGAGGGACAGCAGGCTGATGTCCCCAGGGGGACAGTGAAAACTCCTGGGCATTGCTGGCAAGATGTGGCCATGCTGAGGAAAGCCCCTCTGCCAGGCACCAGGAATTTCTTGGTGCTATTTCTACTACAGAGAGCATCTGGAGGATGTTGGAAGATGGAGCCAGGCTGCAGCTCACCCTACAGGTCTCTGGAAGAGCCACTGGCCCACAGGGACAGGCAGAGCAGCACAGGCCCCTGTCCTTGTGGGGAGGTGACACAGCAGAGCACCAGCCAGACCTGCCAGGCACAGCTGGATTCTGAGCAGGGACAGGGACAATCCCTGCTGGTGCTGTCCCACACTGTGGATCTGCTGTCTCCTACCTTCTCCAGGTCACTGGCACTCATGGTGCCGAGCGTTTCCAGGGATATTCGGTGGTAAGCGAAGAGTGGCAGGTACTGCTCAGCAGAGAGCTCCAGCAGCAGGGTCACCAGCTGCTGCTCCAAACCCTTCTCCTGCAAAACATGGAATGAGCTCCCAGACTGTGCCCCTGAGGCCAGGCAGCAGCAGGGCTGGGGCTGTGCTCATCCCTGGCCTGCCCTGCTCCAGCTGTGCCACACCCCAAACACACCAAAGCCTGGAAGCCCAACAGCTGGAGCAGCTCTGGCCCCAGGTTTTATGGGCACCGTTCAAAATGTTGGGAATCATTGAATACCCTGAGCAGGAAGGGACCCACCAGGATCACCCAGCCCAGCCCCTGTCCCTGCCCAGACCCCCCAACAAGCCCACCCTGGGCACCCCTGGCAGCGCTGTCCAAAGGCTCCTGGAGCTCTGGCAGCCTCGGGGCCGTGCCCATTCCCTGGGGAGCCTGGGCAGTGCCAGCACCTTCTGGGGGAAGAACCTTGCCCTGAGCTCCAGCCTGAGCTGCCCTGGCCCAGCCCCAGCCATTCCCTGGCTCCTGTCCCAGAGCAGAGATGGGAGCTGCAGCCCCCAGGGCGCTCCCCTCACACATGAAACAATGCCTCTGGCAATCCATGTCTTCGGCAGCCCCTGCTTTGCCAGCTCAAGCCAATCTACAGCACAGGCAGAGCTCAGATCTGTCTCCTTGTGCCCACCCTGAGGGGATTTCACCAGCATAAAGCTCTGGCTCAGGCCATCAGGGGCAGGAATGGACAGGAGTTCCTGCACTCAGTTGTGCTAGAAGGGGAATTTGGGGAGCCAAGCAGAGCCCTTTGGGTGCTCAGCTGGAACAAGAAGCCCTGCCTGGAAGGTACTCAAGAGTTTTCTGTTCCTGACCAGCAGTCTGGGGCTGACACAGCAGCTCCTGCTGGGAACAGCTGAAGTGTTGGCTCCACAGAGACCTGGGCAGCTCCATCCCCAGGCAGGAATGAGGGAGCTCAGAGCACCATGGGCAGCACTGGATCTGTGTGAGGGGTCTGTGACCTGCTCCCAGCCTTAGCTCAGGGGACTGTCCTCGCTCCCCCCAGAGCAAAGCAGAGCCACAGCGGGAGGAGGAACAGCAGCAGCACCTGGAGTTTCAGGGAGAGGGGCTTCTGGTTCAGCAGGCGCTGGTACTGGATCAGCCAGTAGTTCTCCTGCTTGGTTTCACTCTTTGCCTCCATTTCCAGCTGAAAAACAAACTCATTAATTTAGCAGCCTGAGGGAAAATGGCCAGGAGGGTTCAGGGATGGGTGTGCAGGGCCCAGCCAGAGCACTGTGAAACTGTCAAAGAGGATTTCTGGTTCCTGCAGGCTGGCCCCACTCTGACCCCACACAGGGCTGTGCATCTCCGTGCTCCCTTTGCCCCAGGCCCTGTGGCCTGGTCTCCTGAGGCTCAGGAGAGCCTGGAGATCTTCAGAGTTGCAAGACCACAACTCCCATCCCTTGTGCTCATCCTGCTGACCACTCCCTGCCCAGCAGGGTCACTGGGGGTGATGATGGTGCCCATGCTGCACGAGGCAGTGCTGCTGTGCCCCCCAGGTTTACATTAGCATTTCCCGGGGCTAAATTGGCTTCTGGACCTGGATACAGCCCTGCTCTGCTCCCCTTCACTCCCACACTGAGCCATGGACTCTTCCTGCAGCCAACCCAAATGCTGCCTCACCCACAGCACTCCATGAGGGGCTTCATTACCAGGATTTGTTGCAGTTCTTCCTCCCTTTGCTTCTTCTCCTTGAGCAGCTGCTGCAGGAGGCAGCCGAGTGCCCGGCGCTGCTCCGTGACCACCTCCTGCAACAGGAGAGCTCTGGCAGCCACAGCCCCACACTGCTGCCACCCTCTGCTCCCAGCAAAGCCCTGCCAGACCCACACCAGTCCCCATGCTGTGCAATCCCTGTGCTCACAGCTCAGATCCTCTCCTAGCACTGGCAGAGCAGAACTAGCTGAACCTGCCCCCTCAGCCCTGCACTGCTCTGCTAGCCCAGCCCACCCTGGCTGCAGCAGCTCCTCCTCCCTGCAGAGGAGATCAGCCAAAAGTATTCATGGTACCCCTCCTTAGAATCATGGACTCTTAGACTGGTTTGGGCTGGAAGGGACCTTAAAGCCCATCCAGTGCCACCCCTGCCATGGGCAGGGACACTTTCCACTGTCCCAGGCTGCTCCAAGCCCTGTCCAACTGAGAAAAGACCACCTGAAAGTAGGTCTGGAATCCTGCAGGTAAACAGGACAGGTGAAATCCCCTTGCCTTTGGGATGCTTCCTTTCCCTGGGGTCTCATCCCAAGCACACCAGGGCAAGGCCAGGTGTCCCTGCAGCCACTCCTTGGCAGTGGAGAGTTAAGTGGCTCAGGAATGTCCCATCGTGTGGCACGTCTGCAGCTTTGGTCCCAGCTCACCCAGATCTGAGCAGAGGCCAGTGGTCACCAGCCACAAGGACTTCAGATGCCCATGGACAGAGGGACAAGGATTCTGTTACACCCTGAAGTTTGGGAAAACCTTCATTGATCACAGAATCACAGACTAGTTTGGTTGGAAGGGACCTTAAAACTCATCTTGTCCCACCCCTTACCACGGGCAGGGACACCTTCCACTGTCCCAGGGGGCTGCAAGGCCTGTCCAGCCTGGGATCAGCACCTGGACCCTGCACAGGAACAAGGCCCCTGCAGAGGAACAGCTGCCCCAGGCCAGCCCCACCTCCAGGTGACCAGAGCTGCCTTGCCCTGACAGAGGCAGGAAGCATCAGCCCCACTTCCACGGAGGGAGAGGGACAACAGATGACAGGAGGAGCTGCTCCAGCCCCAGCAGGGACCCTCTGGGGGGCACAGCACCAAGGGCAGGGGGATCCAGGCAGATGCAGGCGTTCAGGCTCGTTCCTCAGCTCCTGGTGCAGAAGCTGCAGGGCAGAGCCCTGTTTCCTGCCCTGCCCTGCAGCTCCTGTGCTCACCAGGTCACACCTGGTCTGCCCTGCATGAACTGTGAGTGGTCCCCACCCTCTGCCCTCCAACACCACAGAGTGACACAGAGGAGCTGAGTGAGTCCAGGTAGCACAACCCAAACCTGACACCTGAAGGATCCAGGACAGGGCTGGGAGGCACTGCTGCCTGAAGCCAGCACTTACCACTGCTCTGTGGCTGCCCTGGCTGTTTGCCACTGATTTTGGGCTGACTAAACAGGTGACCTGACCTGGCACATGACACACAGAAGAAAACAACTGATGCAAATCATCACAAAACAAAATTTAAAACCAAGCTGCTGAAGCTAAACCTGGCATTCCTCAATGTGTGATTGCTGATGATGTCAAGACCAAAACACAACACAATGCAAGAGGACATGCAATGCACAGCAGGCAGGTGTTTTTGGGACAGCAAACAACTGGATTGCAAAATCCTTCCCCACCCAGCACACCTGGAACTTCCCATCCCTATCAGGGCTCCTCTGTCTCTCTGCTGAGAATGCCTGGGGATGTTTAGGAGCAGCAGTGATGTCCCACATTCCCAGGACACACAGGGGTTGGTGTGTCCTGTGCAGAAGAACCTTCTGACTGAGCATAAAACCATCTGGAAAGTGCCAGGAGCAAGGGAAGCAGGTGGAGCAATTCCAGAGCAGGGAGGGTGGGGGGCAGCCCCAGAGCCCCACGTACCTGCAGCATCTCTGTGTCCAGTTCTTGCCTCTTTAACTCCAGCTGTGTCAGCTGCAATAACTCTGTTTCTATTAATTTAATCTAAACAGAAGATGAAACATTTTTTACTGACATTTAAAATGGCTTTAATTTATGCTGTTTTAAAATGAGGTCTGACTGGGAAGAGCAGCACTGCAGAGCACCCAGAGGTTGGGGGGGAGCTGCTTGTGCCCTTTGGTGATGTGTGTGCTGAGGGTCCCTCTTCTTTTACCTGAGGAGCTGTGTCCCCCCACTCCAACTGTCTCTCTACTCTGAGCACCTTCTGCTCAAGTCTGGAACCTCACACTGCAATCAGTTTGTGCACCCAAACCTTTTGCAGCCACTCTGGAATGCAGAGCCAAGGCCCTCCCAGCAGCACAGCTCAAACCTCAGACTCCTGAACTCCAGGACAGTGCCCTGGTTTCCAGGTGCTCCAGCAATCCCAGAACTTTCAGTTCTTTCAGGTGGGGCAACTGAGACACAGAGAGGTGAAGTGAGTTGCCCAAGGTCCCACAGCAAAGCCAAGATGAGAGTCCAGCTCACCCCTCTGCCAGGCCACCAACTGTCCCCAGGCCACGCTGCTCCTGCTGACCCCAGGGCTCTGCCCCTGCAGCACGGGGTGGGAGGGGCCCAAGGGTGAAAGGTCCAGCCTTGGCATAGAGGAACAAACTCCCTTTGTTCACAGAGATAGAGGGAGCAAAATTCAGGGCCTTCATGGTGAAGTCAGGCAATGATGGGGAGCTGCCACACAGGTCACAGGCTTCCAGCAGAGACTGGTCACTGGGGCACTCAAAATATCCAAGCCCTCAAGTTTATCCACCAAATCCTGAACTGAGACTTTTCTTCTGTGGCAGATCAGGAGAGGGAAAATTCTGGAGCACTGTGTCAGAAACCAGCAACCCTCCTTCCTGCATGCACCACTGTTGCCTTCCCACCTTCCTGCATCATCCCCTGCCACTTTTCAATCATCCTGCATCATTCACTACTACTTTCTCCACCAGCTCTTGCTCTTCCCCCCAACTACATCACTGCACCTTCTGCGGAATGGAGCTCAGAAAGGCAGGCTGAGAATGGGAAAGAAAAGGTGAATGGATGGCTTAAGGTGCAGCTCTGATGTGCTGGATGGAGATGCAGTGGGCTCATGTGGAAGCAGCAGCCCTGCCAAGTACACAGCCTGAAGGAAATCAGAGGTGCAAGTGCAGATCACCCCCGGAGCCAGTGCAGGTGACTGAAGGAGTGGCAATGCCAGCACCTCCAGGAATCTAAAACCTGCTTTGACACTGCCTCCTTCAGAGCTAGGAGACTGGAATGTAACTGTCTAACTCTCTGTTCCAGAGCTCTCAGCAGCACCAGAGCTCTCCATGTCCTCAGACCCTGCTCTGTGCTCACAGCACTCTGTTCTTCCTCCCAAGGTCTCACCAAACAGCAGGATGAGCTGAGGAGCTGGTTATTCTTCCCTCTGTTGCTGACTCACCTGGTTCCTGATCTGCCTGTGCATAAGATCCTTCTTCACCTGGAGAGCTTCAAAGGCAGTTTTCTGCATCTCAATCTGAGGGACAGGCAAAATCCTGCTTAGTGAGGTGGTTGGTGCAGTTGCTGATGGGCTCAGAAGCTGCAGCCTTGCAGGGACTCAGGTAAAAGTCCCAGGGTGGTGCTTGCTCTGAGCAACAATGTCCTGAAACACAGCTGAGAGCCCAACAGGTAAAGCCCACCCTGGAGACACACAGAGATATATTAATTCAAACATTCATCTGGAATGCTCTGTGTGACCTCACCTCTCCTTTTCAGCAGCACTGATTAGCCAGGCTGTGTTGCAGGGCACAGCTGCCCAGCAGTTCATAGAACAAACTTTGAAAATGCTTGTCCCAAGTGCCCCAGGAAACCTGCCAAAAGACAGGACTTCTGTCTCAAAATCCCCTCTTAATCATTGTGTCAGTTTTGCTTCCCATGGTCTCTGCTTCTTTCTTTTCTGAAAATTTGCTGTCTAGATAAAAAATATTTTTTTTCAACCACCCAAATTAGTTTGTCAGAATAGCAGTTATTTCCAAAGTTTAGCATGTTAAATAAAATCACTTCTGCATGCAGCCCAGCCACTGCTGCTCCTGTGACCCTGGATCCTGCTCTCCCTCCATTCCCTATGACCAGTTTGCTCCTTTGCCTACCTGCTGCAAGATCTGACTGACAGCTTTGTTCTGATCCAGCTGCTGCCAAGCCAGGATTTGCTGGAACTTCTGATCCATCTCAGCTAGGCTGCAAGGAGATGGATGTGCCATGGAGTTAATGCTGGGTCTGGGACTCAGAGGAGAAGCAGGCAATGGGGAATGCAGGAGGAGGAATTTCTTACTGAACGGGGGAAGGACTGTGCCACTGCACAGCTGAAGGCCACAAATTTAACACCTCCTTCCCTACACCCAAACCAAACCTGCACCACAGGCTCCTGTGGCCCTGTTGAGCAGGTCACAGACTTACAAGGCTGTTTTTGGTCAGTGCCAGACACGGCCAGATTAAAATTTCTCATCTTGTTGTAAACAGTGAGCCAGGATGCTCAGCAACACTCATGTACTACTTATGCTCACACAGCACCCTTGAGGCAGCCTGGGAGGTGAGGGGAGCAGCTCTGGGCTACAGTTTGGCACTGAAGGGACTCAAAAAACAGGAATACAACTGGTCTAACTCCATCCTCCATATTTAGCAGAATGTATAAGGCAAAATAAACAGTGCAGAAAAGTGACAGTTCCCCCAAAGTGTGATTAACATGCAAATTGTGGTCATTAGAAGGTGGTTCATTTAAGGGAGTCTGACAGTTTAATTTGCACTTTCCTGTGCTGTTACAGCTGTCCTGCTGCACTCCAGCAGCTCCAGGGGTTCCTGGTGTACTCATGGGAATTACACTGCTGAAAGAAAGGGATTTCACAGCAGCACCACCCCCTGCACCTGGAGCAGGCCTGGCTGACGAGGTCCTGCCGACGAGACTCGGAGGTCATTTGGAGGAGCTTGTTCTTGTAGGTCTCAGCAAGCATCTGCTGCATGGCAGCTGGGGACAGAGGGGACAGAGGGGCTGTCAGTGCCTGCCTGGCCTGGGTGTGCAGAGCAGCACTCACCACCACTGCTGCTGCAGTCACTGCAACCAGCAGTGGCTCCTTTCTCATTGCTCTTGCTCTTCCCATTTCACTGATTCCAGAGCACACCCACCCACCCACCTGTGGTTCTTTATTGGGAAAAGAGCTGAGCAAACTCCACTCTGCCTGTGCCTGCACCTCTTCAGTGCTAAGAGAAGCCCAGTCCCTGCCTACCAACCCTGAGATCACAGAATCTCCTGGGAAGTAGGAAGGAACTCACCAGGATCATCAATCCAACCCCTGTCCCTGCCCAGACCCCCCACCAAGCCCACCCTGGGCATCCCTGGCAGCGCTGTCCAAAGGCTCCTGGAGCTCTGGCAGCCTCGGGGCCGTGCCCATTCCCTGGGGAGCCTGGGCAGTGCCAGCACCCTCTGGGGGAAGAACCTTGCCCTGAGCTCCAGCCTGAGCTGCCCTGGCCCAGCCCCAGCCGTGCCCTGGCTCCTGTCCCTGTCCCAGAGCAGAGAGGAGTTGGGCTCTGCTCTGCCAGTCTTGGGGGGACTTGAGGCTGTTTCCTCTTCTCTTGTCCCTTCTTCCCTGGGAGCAGAGCCTGACCCCCATTTGGATACACCCTTGTTTCAGGGAGTTGTAGAGAGTAAGAAAATCCTCCCAGAGCCTCTTCTTCTCCAGGCTGAGCCCCCTCAGCTGCTCCTGGTGCCCCTTCACCTCATCTCCCCAAAGACCTGTCTGGACTCACAGGCCACTTCCCTCCTGCGCAGCTGCTCCGTCTCCTCCTGGGTTATTGCCATCAGCTGTTCCATCCTGATTCTGCCAACAAACAACAATTCAGCCACTCCTTCAGAAGATTCCTTGTCCTCTACCCACCCAGCTCAGTCTCAAGGCTGGGCAGGTTCACCCTGCTCAGGAAAGCTGGGCTTATCAGAGGCACCAAAGCCTTGGTGATTTTTTGGTGAAGAACCTGTAAGTTTTATGGGAGACAACATTTGCTCAAAACCATGGAGACGGTGGCTTTAGGCAGGGAAGTTGATTTTTCTGAGAGACAGAACATCAACACAACGTGCACATTCTCTCCCCAAACAGTGCCAGACCCTTCCCTGCCTTTCCTTTCTGCTGAGGCTGGATGAGCCCTACACAGCTGGCCCAAGTGAGCAGTGCCACTGCAGGCAGCAGCCTGGCCTCCCTCCCCACCACCCCTGTCCTTGTTCCAGCACATTCCCCCCACCATTTACCAGGTCAGGAGCTGGTGTGGCTGGGGAACAGTCTGACAAACAACTGGATGATGTTCATCCAGTTCACTGGCCACAGCACAACTGGCTGAAGGGAGGGGGCAGCTCACAGGCAGGGCAGAGCTGGGGACAGTCACTTTTGGTGGCAGTTAGCTAAGAGTGTTGGCTGAATGGCAGATTTGCTTCCCGCCTACTCCTCCCAGCCTGAACACCCTCGTAACTGCCTTGCTTGCCAGCAGATGGAGGATCTCTGCTGGTCCTTGATATTGGAATAAAGAATTTTGTTTCCAAACTCATTATTTAGGCCCATTCAAACATGAAAAAGAGGTAAAATCACCCTGTGAGTGCGTGTGCCAGACTGGGTAAGACCAGGCACACTGAGTCCAGTGTCTTGCCTCCAACAGTGACCACAACCAGCTTCAGGTATGAGATGACCTTCACCTGACTTAGGGTATTCAGACTGTGACTCTGAAAGGAAGCTCCCAGGCCTCTTCCCAGCTTCTTACCCCTTTTCCAGACAAGTTTGTTACAGAGACTCACCTCTCATTCTCCAAGGACTTCAAAATGTCTGAACTTCGTTTTTGCCTAAAAAAAAAAAAAAAAGGATAAAAGAAAAGGTTTTAATCAAGCTGAGTAGAACATCCTGGTCCCCCAGAGGGCAGAATCACAGAGTCACAGAATCCTGACTTGGAAGGGACCCAAAAGCTTTACCTAGCTCCAGGCCCTGCACAGGACAACCCCAAGAATCCCCCCGTGTGCCTGAGAGAAAACAACTTTGCTGTCATGCACAGCAGAGCACTTTCAGCAGGCTGGGCACCTCCCATCAGCAGTACCTCACATGGAGACCCAGCAGACACAGGCAGGGACACCTTAACACCTCAAATTTGCACCTTCCATGAGAATTCAAATTTCTTCCATAGCACTGCAAAATCCCAACATCACACATCTGTGAAACAGTTTTTATAAGATGCAAATTCCATGTGCTTTAAATGGGTCTTTGGCAGTCCAGGAGCGAAGGCAGCTCCTCCAGACATTGATCCTGACCAGGTCCGAAACACTCAGGGGTGAAATGAACTGTTCAGAACAACATGACAAAAAAAAAAAAAAAATCAGAGCAAAACCCCCTGGGACCCCACCTCTGGTTGTCCTCCAGCAGCTTCTGGATCCGGCTGGCAATGCTCTGCTCTGTGTCCTTCAGCTGCTGCAGCAGCTTCAGCCTCTCCTCCTCCAAACAGCGCTGGTGCTTCGACAGACCCTGCTCCAGCCGCTGCTGCTCCTGCCCAGAGCAGGGAAACCAGGAGAAGGTGGTGGGTTTGGGGAAGGCAGTGGGTGCCCTGGAAGGGCCTGCCCAGCACACCCACCTCTCTCACTGTCTGCAGGATCTCATCCTTGTGGCTGTTGAGCTGCTGCACCAGCAGGGCCTGTTCTCGCTGCCCCACGTTCAGGCGCCGCTCAAATTCCAGCTTCTCCTGCGCTTTTCTTTCCTGAGAGGAATCAGAAGAAAGATGAATGAGAGGAATCTCCTTCCCCAGCAAGAACATATTCTAGCAAAAAGGTAAAGCAAGGGACAGGAGACCCTTGCAGAGAAGAAGGGAAGCTAAATGGCAAACAGGAGGCTTGTCTAGGGGAGGGGAATGTTCTCTCCTCAGGAACCCAAAAACGGGAAGCAGAAGCTGCTGCTCTCTTCATAACAATCTCCAAACTCTTTCATGTTATGGAGCTGAATTCTCTGGGCATTGACTGATACCAAACCAGCCAATACAAACACATGCAGGGAAGCCCAAAATGCAGGTTGGGTTCAGCTCCACGTGGCACAGGACTCCCTCGTCTGAAGGAAGGAGCCAGCTCTGAGCAGCTCAAGCCAAAGGCAAAAGGGGAACTGCAAGGAGCTTCTGGCTGTTTCAAAGTGAGCCTTGCACAGGGGAAGAGACAGAGACCTGGGAAACAAAAAGAACAAACTAAAAGTGTAGCCAGGTGAGGGGTATGAGAAATAAAATAAAAAGATGGAAAACAAAAGCCAGAAGCAGACCCATGCTGCAGACAAAGCAGTTGCAGGAGTTGATCCTTACCTTCCTCTTCTCATAATCCAAGAATTTATTCTGAAAAGTAATATCAGCAGACATTTATTCCCAGAAGTACTTTTTTGTAGATATTATTAGTCCACATTACAGCTTCCCCTAACTGTGAGTGAAGACATCAACAAAAAGCACAGGAACACAAGCCCCAAGTCCAGTCACTCAGGCTTCTCCAGGGGCAAAGGCATTGACTCTGCACTTGCCAAAGAGCACAGGAATTAGCACAGCTACCACAATTATTGGCCCAGCCTCCCCTTTCCCAGGTAGGGCTGAACATGTCCAGCACTTGGCTTGGAAACACAAGGTTCTTCTGCAGTTTGCTGTCCCCCCAAAAACACACTGCACACTCCATGTCCCCCTGTCACCCCTGTCCCTTGGCTCCATCACTGCTTTCAAGGATGGAGACAGTTCTTTGGGATGTGTCTTCCAGGAGTAAGCATGGTGACACCAGCCCCAGCTGAGGAAGGAGATGAGCCACCCTTGCACACACTGTGCCTGGCTGCTCCCTCCATCTCAAAAGACACAACTCATGGAGGGGAAGGTGATGAGGGATGATGAGCCAAGTGCTGTGAGATGCTTTGGTGGAGCACAGAGACAAATCCCAAACCCCCTGGTGCAGGGGAGCCTCACCTGCCACTCACTCTCCTCCTCCAGGTACTTCTCCACTGTCCTGCCCACCCCATCCACTGAAGTTCCTCCTCCATCGCTCTCCAGCGTGGGCAGCAGGTACTGTGAGGGAGGGTAGTACGCAATTCCACACTCTGCAAGGCACCAGACACAAAATAAGAACATTGGAGGCTCAAAGATCTCCTTGGCACCATGGCTGTGAGCTGGCTGCTGTGTGGGACTGCTTCCAGCTGTGCCCCCTCTGCCCACACACCAAGGAGTGCCTGGCAGGGCTCCTCCAGCTGAGGAGGATGGACAAGGAGCTCTGGGAGGAAGGTGGGGCCACTCCAGCCCCACCAGGACAAGGATCTGCTCAGTCAGAAACACAGGTGCAGGCTTGGTGACTTCTGCAGGGCTGCTGATGTTACTGCCCAGACCAAAATAAGTTCTGACTGTCCTGTTTTTTCAGGGAATATCCCAATGTCTGGCAAGGCACTTCCCCTGCATAAAACCTCCACCAGAACTCCCTGTGTGTCTTAAACACAGTGTCTACAAACTCCCAGTATATTATCTGTGAGTTTGAGTAGACACTGTGTTTTCATGATTCTCCAAACAACCTGCAGGGCCCAGGTCCTTCCTCAGAGAAAATGAGGGCAGCAGGGACCTTGAGTGACTCCTGAGTCTCTCTCCTTGTCCCAAGGCAGTGACAGCTGGACAATGCCTAATCCTCCCACAGGAGGAAATCCAAATAACCTCAGGAGGTGCACTGACCTCTCATGGCCACTGAGAAAACCTGACCCAGCCACTCTGATTTTTAACAAACCACTCTGCATTCCAGTGTGGCAGGCTCAGGGAAGGACTCAGTGTGTGCTGTTTGCCAACAAAGACAGGTAACCAGGTTGGTGTGCAGGGCCACCAACCACCCCAAGCAGGGCCCACACAATGTCTGTCCTTCAGAAATGCCATCTCTGGGCACACCCCAGGTGCTCCTGGCTTACCTTTGCAGAGGAACTGCTGGATGGCCTCTGTACCTGCACTGCAGATGTCAGGGGGTGGGTAGGTCATGGCAGAGGCATCCAGGGTCAGCGTCTCCAAAACAGAACACACAGAGCTCCAGGTTATTCTGAGTCCAGCTGCAGTTCTCCTTGCAGCTCCCCAAAATCTTACTTCATATTACCCTAAATCCTAACATAAATGTGAGGCTGTATTGAATCTCTGCTGGGTGTCTGGCACCTTTCAGAGGTGACTCCACTGTCTGTTATTTGGAAGTTTCTCAGCTGGCCATTCACTGAACATTCCCCTCATGCAGGCACTGGCACTTCTTGTTTAGTTACCAGAGATCAGAGCACTTCTCAGCTACAGACATTCCCTATTCCATGTCAGGAGTTTAGCATGGAAATGGGGGTGATACCAGGGCATGGAGAGGAGTCCCATAAAGAATGAGGGGAAGAGCCACTTGTTTTGTCCTGCTGTGGCCACCAAAGGACCCAATGCTGCCTTGTGTAGGGAAGGGCAGAGCAGGAAGGCCTAGAAAGGAACGACTTTGCACAGGGGCAAAGCTGCACAGATGCCCCAGCTCAGGCTGTCCTTCATAAGAAGCAGAATGTTGTGTGTGAGATAGGAGAGCATTTATTCACACCTTCCTGCTGGTGTCTGAGCCAGCCCTGTTGCCTCACACTTGCACCATTTAGTACTGACAGGTTTTGGCAGCCAGAAGGCAACATATCCATAAAAATCTTGCTGTTTTTCCCATTCTGAATGTGCACTTCAGAGAGCCATAAACACATGAAAGCTGATAACAAGTTGGAGATCTGCCAGGATGACAAAAGCATGGTTTGTGCTCTTAAAGACAGCCCTGGCAGGTAAAATCCAGGGGTTCACTCTCTGGGGATCACTTTTGTCATCATTAAATGAAAAAATGATCAGAATTAAATGGCAAAATTATCAGATTAAATGGTAAAAATGATCAGAAAAGACCAGAGCAAGTACATAAAAGCCATTGTGGACAGTGTCAACAGCCCTATTACAATCCCCTGCAGCGCATCCTGCCCAGACCCTACACAAATCATTCCCCTTGTGGGCTGGATTTATTCCCAGCTGAGGAAGCAGCTGGAAGGGCTGGCCCAGGGCTGGGTACCTGCAGGCTGCGGGCGTGGGCCAGCACCCGGGGCAGCTCCTGCAGCTCGTTCCCACTGACATCCAGAGCCCGCAGGCTCCGCAGGCCGCTCACGCTCCCGGGCAGCGCCCTCAGCTTGTTCCCTGCAGGGACAGAAAGCAGAAACCATGGAACTACAGAATTCACAGAATCACTGGGTTGGAAGAGACCTTCAAGATCATCGAGTCCAACCCAGCCCCAACCCCTCAACTGAACCCTGGCACCCAGTGCCACATCCAGCCTTTGTTAAACACACCCAGGGATGGGGACTGCACCACCTCCCTGGGCAGCCATCCCAGAACTTTATCACTTTTTCTGTAAAAAAACTTTTTGCTAACATCAAGCTTGAATTTCCCTTGGCCCAGCTTGAGGCTGTGTTGTGTCAGTGCTGGTTGTGTCAGTGCTGCCTGGAGAGAGAGCCCAGCCCCAGCTGAGCACAGGCACCTTTCAGGAGCTGTGCAGAGTGATGAGGGCACCCCTGAGTCTCCTTTTCCAACCTTCCCAAACCAGGAGCCAGCAAGCTCATCTGTTCCAACACCACTCCATAACCACACATAGGGCTCATTTTCACAGGGATGGGGCTGTGCCAGGTCACACAGGGACCCAAAGGATGGCACTGCCCACCAAGGGCAATTTGGGATCCAGATCTTCTCAGCTGAGGTCACTGCTGCAGGCTGGATCTGTGCTCTTTATCAGGAGAATATTTGTAACATTCTTCCCTTGGCCTAAGTCCCAAGGATGGGAGGAAGGGGACTGAGTGTGAGATTGCACACCCTGGGCTCAGAGCCCAGGTGCTGCAGACAGACAGACAATGACCTGAGCTGCCCTTCCAAGCTCCTCACCCTCCATTGCCTTCCCTGTTTCAGTAACAGCTCCATGTAACTACATCTCCTTTTTCTCTCAGATTTATGGCATTACATAGCTGGAGAATGTCCAGGAGTCTGGAAAAGAGGTGTGCTTGTTCTGTGAAAACCTGTGGGGATACACAGGCTCACAGGAGCCAGCTCTGGGTCTTGGGGGACCCAACTATAATTCAGTTTATCTGGCTGAGTGCTCTGCTTGCTTTATGGAGGCTGAGGCTTGAGGCTGACACATTTTCTGCTTAGATCATTTCTCCTGCCTTGCCAACTATTTAGATTCAAACCTTCCTTGTGCTCTTCCCCAGCATTCAGAGTGTAAACCATATGGTGCTTGTCTTGATTGAAAGGAATAATTGCTAATGCAGCTCACCATGACCAGATAATAAATGTGCTTTGCCCAGAGCAATCCCATTCCATACCTTTCACATTGAGAACCTGGAGCTGTGCAAGGTCTCCTATAGATTGTGGAAGGCTTTTTAAAAGATTCCTTTCAAGGTTTAGGACCTAAGGTATTAACAGAAAAGATATTCAAAATATTCATCCAAGTCTCATGTCTTCTACACATCTGTGCTGCTGGGACTTTCAGGACAACTGGTTGTCCAAGGATATTGGTTGTAGATAGCACTTTCAGGGTTAAAAAAAGTGTATTTTACACCAGCCCTGGATAAAGGGAGTGCCAAGCTACCAGGGCAGTGAGAAACTCTGATCACCACCAACATCTGGTGCTGGATCCAGATGCAGGAACTGGGAATTGGAGTGTCCAGGGCAGCCCTCCCCAACTCCAGCTCTCACCTAAAGCTGTCCCCTGAGCAGAGAGACCCTGAGTGTGCCCTTAGACACTGCTCTGGGTTCTCAACATAAGCACCCCAGGGAGAACAGCAAAACCTGAATGTCTGGGGAGATCAGCAGGACTCTGCTTGCTCAGAGCATCTGCATGGCTATGGGAGCCACTTGGGCTGCACCAAGCTGGAGAACATAACCAAGCCTGGCTTTTCCTGCTCTTCTCCTGTTCCTTTCCTCCTTTTTTCCATGCCCTGTACAGACACCTGGAATACAGCTTCAAATCTTTTACCTGAAGAGCTGTCAGCTGACCAATATCAGCAGGAAGTGATGCCAGCTGGTTGTCATGCAGATCCAGAACCTGGAAAAGCAGATGATGTCACCAAACAAGGTTGGGAACAAAAGCCCTGAATTATCTCACAATGAAAATTACTTTGCTTCCAATGGGACTTTGAAAAGCAGCTCAATTTTTCCAGGGGACATGGGTACTTAATTCTCGGAGGTCTTTTGGAAACTCAGGCATCAGTAACAAACAAGAGACAAGGGAGAGCAGTGACACTGAGGGAGCTGTCCCACAAAACTGGAGGAGCCAACTGGATAAATCATCCCCTTGGAATTAGACTGGCAGAAGGACTTTCTGCAGGATCAGTGAGCTGAAGTGCTCTTTGGAAGCTGAACTGCTCCAACAGCAGTGCAGGGAGAGGGTGGGACTAGACCTGGAGACCTCCCTCCCTCCATGTGGAGCTGCTGAAATGACTCTGCCTCTTGGGAATCCCAGCACGAGGGTGATATAGCCCTGTACACCCATCACCAGTTTCCTTCCCATTCCTGTGACCCTCCAGAGCAGGGGAGAAGTGGATCTACCCCCCAACACACCCAGCTCTGCCTGACCACCACCACCAGTGAGGCTGCTGAGGGGGAAACTGTGGGATTCTGAAGGGGATAAATGAGTGTGGGACTGATGGTGATGTGACACAAACCACTCAGTGACTGCTGTCTGCCAGCCTGGGAGCTGAACCCAGGAAAGGCAGGTGTCACACTTGGTATTGATTCCTGGCAAAGCCAGCCAGCCAGAAGGGATTTACTTGGGCTGGTGTGTTTTAGTGCAGCTCAAATCCAAGGAAAATAGGCTGCAGTTGAACTGTTAAGAATCACAATTACCTTCACAGTTATGAGACTCAGGAGGCTGCAGGACTTTGGAACTAAGGATGTCAGATTATTGGTATGAATAATCAGCACCTGGGGAGGAAAAACCCCATTGTCACATAAACACAAGAGACACCAGAACAAGCACTTTTGTTGGGATTGAACTGGGGAGGCTGTATAAGAGCTCAGTATCTTATTCAGTATCATATAAAACATTGCAGTAGGAAATGGATTGTCAGAGAAGATCAAACATTTTACATGAGATCTAAACCAGAGCCCAGTTCCTCACCTGAAAAATACCCTCAGATGGGCTAAGACAGGAACAACCACCTGTTCCTTCCTGGCAGAAGTTAACTTTAAAAAACACAGACAGGATTATTCTGACTCAACTGGTCTCTATGTGGTATCACACAGGTGGGCAAATTCCTGACAAGAAAATTCCTTCTGGACTACCATAAAACAACCACACACAGTCATATGAAACATGACAACTATAGTTAAGCATATTAGTAGAATTATTTAATAATTTCTCATTCCAACATTACCTTTTTTTGCAAGACCTTGCAAGTTGCAAAGGCCCCATAAGGAACCTAAAAACAACAAAAAATAGTCATGTCAGACTTATCTTTTAAGCAGTTCTACACTGTCCACCTATAAAGTGTGAACAGCTTGAGTGAAAATAAAAGTGATGCTTAAAATCACTGCCCTCTGATTTGGGCCCAGTACTTCCCAGGGAGCTTCCATTTAAACAGCTTCCAATGGCTCCCCATGACACAACAGTGCCACAGAACAGGCTGAGGCTTAGGCAGGAGTTCAAGCCTTGTGTGATTTAATACTCATTGTGCAGATGAGCTCAGGCAAAGGTTCAGCTTTCTCATCACAGAAATGCATTTTGTGGTTTGGCAACCTCACGACCACACTGCAGTGTGCTGAGAGTGAGCACCAGGCAGGACAGAGTGTCCCTGATGTGCCAGGGGAGGGACAGGCACACCAAGAAGATGCCAGTTCAGTCCCTGCCAGGCACAGCTGGGCACTGTGACCTTCCCTGCAGCACAGAATCAGCAGCAGCCAGACTCCTGTCCATGGTTAATTGTAAAACCAAACTGATGTCTCACTCCATTTATTGAAACAACAATGAAAATGAAACAGCAAGACAGTTTTATGGTCCAAAAGGAGCTGGTAGGCATCCCAGATCAGCTGTGGCCCTGAGTGGAACTGGCTGGGTGGATTCTCTGTCTGCCACCCTGCCACACCCAGGCTGTCACACACAGCCTGCAAACCCACACAGAGCTGCTGTTGGCTCCTGAGCTTGGAACAAAACATCCCAAAGTCTCAGCAGAGCCATTTCACACTGCACAGCAGGCACCTCTCCTCTCCAGGATGGTGTCAAATCTCCACACTTTGCTTGGCAAGGGCATCCTGTATTCAGGATCAACATTTTGGAAGCATGAGACAAGGAATAAAAATTAAAAGTGAGATAGAAATGGGTTTCTGCCTGAGGCTGGCCTGGCTGCCAGCAGGAAAAGCTGTGTCTGGGTGCCTGGCACTCTGTCACTGCCTGCCCACACACCAGCAGACAGATTGTTTCTCATTTAGCTGGTTGCTATAAAAGAAGCCAAGCTGGGAGTGAGACTTCCATCCTTACCCAGCAACTTGGAAACAGGACTGGGATTTTCACCTACACACAAAAACAAGCATGGGTGGCAGACTGTGTAGCTCTAAGATTAGAAATACTCAGCCTTTGGCAAACCAGTTCCCTCAGGACCAGCAAAATTAAGCCATGAGGTCCCAAACTAAGGTCAAACAAGGTACTGGTGGAGGGTATGAAACCACTCTGCCCTTCTAAAGGATTCCAGGACAGAAACGGTGTTGAAGAATGAGACAGGACAGGCAAACTCCCACCAAAAAAAAACAGGGAAGAAGCCCCCAGCTGAAAGCCAGAGCTCAAGAGATAGAGGAAAAGGTGGACCAGCAAAAATTTCTGTCTCAAGGCTCACAGGCATGAGAATAAATCTGACAGTTGGTACCAAGAAGCAGGCAGAGAATCAGAGCTGCGAGTGAAGAGTGGAAGTTGGAGAGGACGTACCTCTGAGAGCTCACATCTGGATATGTCAAGGGTGTCATCAGCACCAGCTTCTTTTGCCTGCAGAGGGAATAAACACATCCAGAGAATCAGACCATGCAGAAATACAGCACCTCTTGCTGTATTCCAGAGAGCCCCAGAGACTTTGTGGACTGCCCATCCCTGGCAGTGCCCAAGGCCAGGCTGGACAGGGCTGGGAGCAGCCTGGGACAGGGAAAGGTGTCCCTGCCATGGCAGGGGTGACACTGGATGGGCTTTTAAGGTCTCTTCCATCCAAACCAGTCTGGGATTCTGTGGTTCTGTTCCAAAGTATTTTCCATGTTCAAATCAAGTCCATGCAATGCTGCTGCTAACAGCAATGGACCTGGACAGACACCACTCACCCATGTCCCCAAAGCCACTTCTACACACCTCTGGGTCACTGCCAGGGATGGTGACACCACCATTGTCCTGGGCATTCTGTTGAAATGCCTGACAATGACTTTCAAGGAAAAAAATTCCCAATATCCAACCTGATCCTCCCCAGGCACAGAGGACAGAAATTACCCTGGCAGTGCTTACCAGGCACATTTGGTACTCGAGGCGCTTCCGAGCATCGTCGCTGGGTTTCTTCTTCCTGGAGAAGAGAGGCATCTTCAGTCCTGACCCTGCTTCTGTCCAGGGCACTGATGGTCACTGCAGAGAGAGGCTCAGGGATCCTGGGGTCTCAGTTTGCTGGGGAGCCTTGGCTGCAGAACTGGAACCTAAGTTGGGGGAAAAATTAAAAAGAAAATAATTGTGTTAGTAATGAAAAAAAAATTAAAAAATGTCTTTGTTTAGCTGTATCCTACAGGTAGTTCCAGCACAGGGAAGTACAAACATGAGGCACTCAAGCCCTGCTGTGGTCTGAGAAGGGTTGGTTGTCTGGGATAGGCACAGAGAAAGGCTGCTAAGGGATCAGAGAAATGCAGGGTCCACTCCAGGAATTAAAAATTAAAAAGCTGTATCAAGAAATCAAGTACCAGGGATAAAACCCAAACTGTTGAAACTCAAAGTCAATTCTGGCACAACAACAAAGGACTGAGAGCAAGGATTCCAGTTGGTTCAGGTGTGAGGGAGGAGAAGTTGAACCTGAGAGAGGAAAGGTTGGCTGAAGGAAAAGCCAAAAGGTGGAATGAGGAGTGCAGGTGGCTGAAGGGAACAGACACCAGGCAGCTCTGGGACAGGGCTCTGACCCAGCAGGGGAGGAAAAGGAGCTCTTGGCAGATTTTGAGGGAAAGGCAGAAAGCTGTGGCTGGACAAGGAATGGGGAGAGCAGCTGCTAATGAGGTGGTTCCAGTGGGGTGCAGGAAAAGAGATGGGGCCAGCTGAGCAATGGCATCAAGGAGAAAAAGGGATTTATTGTGGCTGCATAGGAGCAGGGGGCACAAATGAGCAAAGCAGAAAGAGCCTGAGCTGGGGCTGCAGCTCACAGGGGCTCCCAGAGGGACCTGGCTGGGAGGTAAGGCTGGGAGCTAGAGAAGAGCAGGAGGGCAACAGCGAGCCCCAGACAGGGAGAAACATTCTAAACACTTGCAGTGAGTTTTTTAAACACTGCTTAAAATTCCTAAGCAATTAAAAATCAGCACAAAAGAGGCACTGCTTCACCAGTGGAGCAGTAACTGGCACAGCTACACCTAACTCAGGGCTCAGTGGAGCTCAGGTGTTGACATAAAATGCTGGTTCTCTGCCAGCTCTGTGTCTGCAAGCTGGCCCCAAAGGCTCCTGAGGAGCAGGCACTCACAGGATCCAGCCAGGAGAGTTCCCTGAGCAGGGAGAGCTCTGCCAAAATCTCTGTAAAATCTTTACAGAGATACATCCTCACTGTAAAGGTAAAATAATTCAGTAAAATTCATCCCTCTTCCTTTCACTGCAGGAACAAGGAGGCACAGACATCCTGGGTCACTGTCCTGCTGTCACAGCCCTCACTGGGACAGGCCATGGGCCACAGCAGGAGCTGGCTCCAAACTCATCTCCAGCAGTTCCATGGCTCCTTCCCTGCCATCCCAATTTCTGCCTCTTTACCCTGTTCAGATGACTGAAGTGCTGCTCAGAGCCAGCTCCCAGGGGAACCCCAGGACTGAGCAAGAAGGGAAGCTGGCTCTCAGGGAAATGCAGGGCAGAATCAAGGGCAAGACAGCAGAGGCACAAACAAAAGGAGATTTCAAGATAGGAAGCAAAGGTGCCTGCAACGAGATATCCTTGAATTGGTGAGCTTGTAAAACTCTGCTGAGCATTTCTGCATGCCCTTGTCCCACCTCACCCTTCCCTATTCCAGGGAATCAGTGGTCATGGGGACAGTGGGAAATCATCAGTTTTCACCCAAGAAAATGGATAAAGACAAGAAGGGCAGACAGTGAACAGGAAAAGAATCATATCAGGGGTCACAAGATGAAGGATCAGAGATTTGGTAAATGGATTGAACAGCTTTCAAAAGTGGAAATTTGCTTGAGTGAAGACACATCAAACTCAGCAGCCAGGAGAGAAAAAGGCCCTTGGCATGTGACCATTACAAAATGTAATTTTTATTTATTAAATTACTGAAAGAACTGCCTGTAAGTGCCCAGGCCAGCACCCACCCTGCAGGCAGTGAGCACCCAGGGACACCAAATCCTGATCCCCCTGCTCCCTGCAGGAATCAGCTCCAGGAGGAGCAGCCACACTCTTGGGAAGGGCACAGAATGTTTTCTGGGTGTTTCCCAATCTGCAGCTGTTGGGGTGACGACAGCAAAATAAAACCAAGCACTTCATTTTACAACAGCTGTAATTCAAACACAGCAACACAGCTCTGGAAAAAACTCCAGTTTTCAAAAAATTCTGGACACCATAAATCCACGTGGGCACTGTAACGAGACAAGGTAAGGGTGTGGGAAGAAGAGATGTTTTATTTAGTCTGGGAAAACACACTCAGGAGCACAGTGAGGCAGCAGTGAGCCAGGGCCGGATCTGGGTGGGCTCCTGAAGGTGCTGCCTGGCCCTGGGGGACAGAGGTGTCACCAGCCTGGCACAGGCTGCTCTGGCTGTCTGCCAGGCTGTCAGCACCAGCCCTGCAGGCACCGACAGGCCAGAGGAGGCAGCAGCTGAACTGCAGCTCTGGAACTCGCTGAACTGCATGGTTTGCCCTCTGTGCTGGAGCTGCCACCCCTGCCACAGCCTGAGCCTGCCCTGGAACAAATCTCCCCGCATCTTCACCAGTCCAGCTCTGCCTCTCAGTCCTTCCTTTCCTTCACCATCACTATTGTTCTCTTCTTCTCTCTGCGGGTCCCCCTCCCAGGGTCACACAGCTTCCAACTCCTGGTCTTCTTTACCCTTCCCTCATCCAGAACCGCGCCGTTCTGCGCCCGAGGGCCCAGACTCTCGGAAGGATGCAGGACTGAGTCGACCCTGCCGGGATTTTGGCTCGCAGCCCTCGGGCACCGGCCCGACACCTGGGGAGAGCAGCGATAGCGAGCGAGGGCAGCGCCTGCTCTGCGGCGGACACCGCGCAGCTCCGGGCACCGCCTGCTCCGGAGCCCTTCCGAGGAGCACCCCCGAGGCGCGGTGCCCGGTGCCGGCCCGGCGCAGCGCCAGCGTCCCACAGCGAGTCCCCCCGGCCCGGCCCCGCTCACCGCTCGGTGCCGCCATCGCTGCCTCAACGCGGGTAACGTGACCAGCGGCACCAGCGAGCGGCGCGGCCGGAGCGCCCCGCCCCGCCCGCCGCTCTGCCCGCCGCGCCCCCTGGCGGCCGGAGGACCGCCCAGCCCGGCCGCGGGACCCCGGAATTGTCCGTGACGGGAACGATCCCCGGGATCACCGAGTCCAGCCCGGGACTGATCCCCGCCCCGTCCGCAGCGCAGAGCGCTGAGCGCCACGGCCACGCCTTCCTTGGACACCTCCGGGGACGGGGACTCCACCGGTGCCCTGGGCACCCCCTGCCAGTGCCTCACCACCCTTCCACACAGCCCACGTTTTGCAACAGGGCTGGCTATCTATCTATCTATGGCTATCTATCTATCTATCTATCTATCTATCTATCTATCTATCTATCTATCTATCTATCTAATCTATCTATCTCTATAGAAATACAAGTACACATCTACAGGCATCCCGCCACAGCCCGCTCTTTGCCTTTCGCGAGATCTCGGCCACAATTTATAATTTCCTGTCATCTCGCGAGATCTCGGACGCTATATCTTAGGCCCGCACCACCCGCGCTGTCTTTTCGCGGCTCCCGGAAGGCCTCGTTTCGCACTCCGGGTTCCATCCGCCTCCATCCGCCTCTGTCCCCCGCCATCCGCCGCCGCGATGCCGCCCAAGTTCGATCCCAACGAGATCAAAGTCGGTACGTGGCGGGCAGCGGGGCGGGAGGCGGGCGGGGGCCGCGGGGCCCGGCGGGCGCGGCTGACGCGGCGCTGTCCCCGCAGTTTACCTGCGCTGCACCGGCGGCGAGGTCGGAGCCACGTCCGCGCTGGCGCCCAAGATCGGACCCCTGGGGCTGGTACGTACCGGGGACGGGGCGGCTGGGGGAGCGGGGCTGGGGGGGGAGGATGAAACGTGTGCCGGGCGCCGTGGGAAGCGTGTCCCGCTGGGGGAACGAGTGCGTCCGCGGGGGATGGAAGCGTGGCCCGGGCGGGGGGATAAAGCGCTGGGGCTCTCGGCTCTAACCCGAGCCTGCGTGACCGCCGCGTGTCTCCCTCAGTCCCCCAAGAAGGTGGGCGATGACATCGCCAAGGCCACGGGCGACTGGAAGGGGCTGCGGATCACGGTGAAGCTGACGATCCAGAACAGGCAAGCGCAGGTACCGCACGCCGCAGGGGCCGGCCGCTGCTGCAGGCGTGGAGCCCGCCCGGGCTCCGCCTGCTCCCGGCACCGGCCCGGATCCCGGCAGGGTCCACTCAGCCCTTCATCCTTCCGAGGTGGATAAAATGAGTGCCACACACGGGGCGTGTGGGGGTCTTCTGGGAAGACCTTAAAACGTGGGTGGGGGGATGTGTGTGGACTGGGGCTTTGTCAGGCTGGAGGATCCCGATAAGAGATCCTCATCTACCAAAATTTATTTTTCATCCTCTTGCAGATAATTTGTTCTTTCTAAAGACTATGGAACTAGCAAAAGCACCTTACTTAAAGCATCACAGAAATAAATAATTTAAAATCTTGCCAACTCCTGTAGCCACCTGCCACCGTACCTGTTCTGATGTCTGTGGCTGGTACATTCCAGTGGTGAGCTGAGAGGAAACCCCAGGCAGGAAGCAGTCCTCTCCTGCTTGTGGGGAGGCCTGTGCCGAAAACCTGGGAACAGATTCCTGCAGCACAAAAGAAACCTGGAGCATGAGGGTTCTGATCAACCCCACACTGCTCTGGCAATAATCTTTGCTGAAGTAATTGACAAGTTAATTTAGTATCTTCATTAGTAATGTAGAATGGGGGGGAAATTAATTTCTTTGTATTTAGATAGAGGTTGTTCCTTCTGCCTCTGCTCTGATTATCAAAGCTCTGAAGGAGCCACCTCGTGACAGGAAGAAGCAGAAAAACAGTAAGTGTTCCCTGGCTCTGGTTCTGAATATTTTGGGGCTAAAAGAGGAGAAATGCCAGTACCTTTCTCTGGGATTATTCAGCACACACTGGTAAATGGGAGACGAGGCTGTTTTGGGCATCCTTGCAGTGCCAGGGTACCAACAGATGCACATCAGCAGAGCTCTGTGTTTGAGGAGATCATGGAGTCATGGGCCTGGGTTGGGGGGGACCTTAAATCCCATCAGTGCCACCCCTGCCATGGCAGGGACATCTCCAGTGCCCCAGGGGGCTCCCAGCCCTGTCCAGCCTGGCCTTGGGCACTGCCAGGGATCCAGGGGCAGCCCCAGCTGCAAAGCTGGGGTAGAACGGGCCCCTGGGCCTGCCCTGTATCACACTGTTGGCACGGGGCCTGGCACAGCCAGGGGAGTTGGCAGGAATGCCAGCTTGGGAAGAGGAGTTGGGGATAATCTGCTGCAGTCCGGGAGCAGCAGCACTGGCAGCAGCCGTGCCGGAGCTGCAGAGCCCCGGCTCTCCCGTGGTCTCAGCGGTGGGGACGGTGCTCCCAGAGGAACTGGGGAGCTGGCGGTGCCCGGGTCCCTCACTGCCGCTGTTCCCTCCCAGTTAAGCACAGCGGCAGCGTCACCTTCGACGAGATCGTCAACATCGCGCGGCAGATGCGGCACCGCTCCCTGGCCCGGGAGCTCTCGGGTGAGTCCTGGCGCTGGGGCACAGGCAGTGCTCCATTTCCTGCCAGGGAGGGCTGCCAGCTGAGCCTGGGGGCTGGCAGCCCCAGCACCTGGGGAGGAGAGGAGCACAGGGAGTTGGCAGTGTGTTCCTGTGGGGTCCAGGGTGTGAGATCTGGGTGAGGGAATTGATGTTCCCTGGTGAGCCCTGAGGCTCAGCCTGCAAGCCCTGAGGGAAGAGGGACAGCTGAGAGCTGTGGGGTGTTCTCTGTCAGAGTCCAGACTGGTTTGGGTTGGAAGGGACCTTAAAGCTCATTGAGTTCCGCCCTTGCCATGGACAGGGCCACGTTCCCCTAGCCCAGGCTGCTCCAGGTAGGCTCCTCAGATGGTTCCCATGGTAAAACACTGACAGGCTGTGTCTGCTGCTGCAGGGACCATCAAGGAGATCCTTGGCACTGCCCAGTCCGTGGGCTGCAGCATTGATGGGAGACACCCTCACGACATCATTGATGACATCAACAGTGGTGCCATCGAGTGCCCAGCTGTGAGTACCCAGCTCTGACTGAAATTGCTGTACAACATCTAATTACTGAACGACTCCACTAATGAGCTGTGTTTGCTTCTTCCAACAGAGCTAAGACTGCAGAAAAGGAAGTTGCCACATGAAGGCTCCTTCAGTTTTTTGTAGCACTTTAAATACTAAAATAAAGACCCAGTTGTCTGCAAACATTTGTTGGTTTGATTTGTACCTGTCCTATGCTGTCAATTTTCCTTTGGGGAAACTCTCCATGTCTTCTGGAAATACAGCACCTTTGGTGTGGTGTGTCCTTGCCCATTCTGGATGGGTTGAAGCAGGGATGGAAGTGTGGCTGTTAAAAAATGGGGTGAGGAATGAGAGCAGAAGGTTTAGCCTTGCTTATGTAAAATGAGATCCATTGTGTCCTTTGCTCCCTGATGACATTTGCATCACTGCCCTGGTGACTTGAGGGCCACAGAGCCTGAAGTGGGGCTGTAGTGACAGGAAAAGGCATGATCAAAAAACCCTGTTTTTATCAAATCTATGAGCCCTGGCAGACATTAATTGTCCAGGGCGTGCCACTGTGTCCCTGTCAGTGTGGAGGGGAGCTGCACCCTCCTCACTCCAAGAGCAAAACTGAGCCATGCCTGACCTGGGTGTTCCCAGCCATGGGAATCCCACGAGCTCGGGGATCTCTCTGTCCCTGTGGTGTGGCTGTGCCTTGGGCAGCTCTGCCCGGGCTCCAGGCCTGTGCTGGCCCCTCTCACGCTGTCCCCAGCTCCACGTGCAGCTGATGGAGTCAAAACCAGCAGAAGTTTGTGGCTCTGCACTTTGATCTGTTTTCCCCAGCTGATTGTAGGGCCTTTCTCTGCAGCAGCAAGATAAAAAACAAATACAGCTGAAATTCCAGGCACTTCCATGCTGAGGGAACAGGAGCTGGGCCAGGGCAGCTCAGGCTGGAGCTCAGGGCAAGGCTCTTCCCCCAGAGGGTGCTGGCACTGCCCAGGCTCCCCAGGGAATGGGCACGGCCCCGAGGCTGCCAGAGCTCCAGGAGCCTTTGGACAGCGCTGCCAGGGATGCCCAGGGTGGGCTTGGTGGGGGTCTGGGCAGGGACAGGGGCTGGGTTGGGTGATCCTTGGGGGAGATGAGTGGCCACAGCTGAGGGGGCTGCAGAGGGCTGGTGGCATCCCCACCCTCCCCCCAGGCCAGCCTGGCTGCCATGCCAGGGGCGGGCTGCGTCCCTTCCAGGGGAGGCTTTGCAGGGGTTCCACAGCAAAGCTGCACAAACGCCTGGGGCAGGGCAGCTTGGCAGGGGCTGCAGCTCTGCTTTAAACTCACTTAAAATCTCTGTGCCCCGGTGTTGGAAACCCACTCTGGTGTGAGCCCCGGCAGGCTCAGGAGCTGTTCAGCCTCATGCTGTCTGGGCTGTTCTCCGTGGATTTCCCTCCACTTGGCAGTGCTGGAAACAGTTGGAAAAATGATTCCTCTTGCTTACAGGGAGTTCTCTGGGACAGGACCTGTAACCTTTCCTTTCCCAGGCTGCCCCAGGGCATGTGCTCTGGTAGGAGCAAAGCAGTGCTTGGAGGAGGGTTTGCCCTGCCAATAATTAGTATTTTCCAAATCATGCTTCTTCAAGACGAGGCAGAGGGTTCCAAAGATAACAACCTACATTAACGTCACATTTAAACCCATCTTCTTTATTTAATTTAGTATCTTTATTAATTATATAGATGAAGGGATCAAGTGCAACCTCAGCAGGCTGGCAGGTGACACCAAGCTGAGGGTGAAGTGACAAATCTGAGGGAAGTGATGCCATCCAAAGGGACTTGGACAAGCTCGAGCAAGCTCGACAACCTCATGGGAATCTCATGAGTTTTAACCCAGGCGAGTGCTGGAGCTGCACCTGGGTCTGGGCAGCTCTGGGATCAGTCCAGGCTGGGGATAAGCAGATGGAGCAGCCCTGGAAGAAGGATTCCACAAATCTTTAGGCTTTTTTCGAGGGAATGAAGATGTAGAGGGCACCCTGGGCTGAAATCTGAACAAAAAATTGCTGTGACACCCTCAGAGGTCCTGAAGTAACCCGCAGTGCTGAACGGCTGGAGGTTCCGGCAGTACCTGCCCGGGTGGGGAGTCTCTTGGGGCGAGCCCACACCAGCTCTGGGGTCGCTCCGTGCTGTCCCGGGCGGGCACGGCCGCACAGCAAAGCGCAGCGCGGCTCAGCGCTGCGCACGGAGGGAACGCCGGGCTGTCCCGGGCAGGGCCGGGAGCTGGACCCGCGATCCCGGTGGGTCTCCCCAGCTCGGGACCCTCCGATCCCCGCCCGATCCGGCCGGGACGCGGCTCCCCCCGCACGGCTCGTCGGGGCCGCGGGGGGCGTCCGAGCGGAGCGCCCGAGAGCCGCCGCATCCGCGCGGCGGGGCCGCCGCCGCCATGTGCCACCGGCACGCGAGCCGGGGCTCCTCGGCCCTGGGGGTGTCCCAGGCCCCTTCCCGGGGTCCCCGGGGGTGTCCCCGGCCCTGTTCCCGTTCCCGGTGTCCCCGTTCGGCCCCGGGGGGCGCGGTCCCTTTAAGCGCTGCCGCCGGCACCAAGCTTCCCGCGAACGTGACGTCACCGCCCGCGCCTCCCGCGCCCGCGCCGGGGCGGCGGCGGGGGCCGGGGCGAGGGGTCCGGCCGGAGCTGCCGGGCGGGGAGGGCCGTGCTGTGCAATACCGGGCCATGCCGGGGCCGTGCGGGGCCTTGCGGAGCCGGGGCCGTACCGTGCAGCCCCGGGCCGTGCCGGGGCCGTGCGGCCGCGCTGACGGCGCTCTCGCTGTGTTCCAGACCAAGTACACGCTGATCGACGAGCAGGACATCCCGCTGGTGGAGAGCTACTCCTTCGAGGTGAGGGCCCCCGCCCGCTGCCCGCGCTTCCCTCGCGTGGTTTCCCGGTGCTTGTGGCTCCCTCCCCGCCCGGGGCTGCCCCGGCCCCGCCGCCGCCCCCCCGCCCTCCGGGGCCGGCGCTGCTCGGGCTCCCGCTGGAGCTGCGGCTCTTTCCTTCCCTCGTGCCCCGCTCCAGCCGAGCGGTTCCGGAGGAGCTGTGCCTGAACTCCCCTGATTGGCGGAAAACGAACCAGTTTTAACTTACTGAAGTCCCAGCGTGGAGGCTTCCAAGTAGGAAAAGTTCTGGGTTTTCCTTTTTATTTTATTTTTTTCCCGATTACACCAACGTTGTTTTAAAACATCTATTTATTAATTAATTTTGTAGTGGTTTTGTTTTCATACTATTTGTATGCTTTTGGAGAACTGATAATTTGTCCTCCCATGGTTTGGCAAACGTTAAAAATGTTCACTCTGCATTTAGTCTTGGGTGAGGAAAACTTACGTTATTGTAACTGATTCTAGGACCAGAAAAAAGGGTTTCCTCTTCATACCCACTGGTAAATGGGTTCTCCCAAGGCTTTGAAAGAGAATGATTGCAAAACTTTCAACAAAGAAGGGTTTTTTTGGAGGAGGGGCCATCATCTGGTAAATTTCTGCAGCACAGTGGATGCTTTGGGGCTGCTCCTAGGGGTTTCAGGAGTTTGGGCAGTGCTGCTGCCAGAACACTCCCTGTTTGTCCATTCCTCCCCTCTGGCAGCCCCTGTGTCTGTCACTGTGGCGGTAACACACCCTGGCTGTCCCAAATGTATCGAGTTCTTGCTGTGCTTTGTGAGCTTTGAGCACCATCGTGGAGTGCAGGAAGATGTGGAAATGCAGGAAAAATGACAGACCCTCACCCTCCCAGCGAGGTGGGTGTAGGGGCAGTGCTGGAGCAAAGCCCTGGGGGCTGCCCAGGGGCAGAGTGTGGATCCCAGAGCTGCATTCCTGCTGTTCTTTATCCAGGCAGCCCCAGCTCCCCCTGCCCTTTCCCAGCCGGGCTCCACAGGGTCCATCCCCACCACAGCCCCCAGGGACCCCCTTCTCAGGGGGATGGAGGTGCCCGTTGGGTTTCGGCACCCAGAGGTGCCAGCAGCTGGCTCAAGGAGCAGGGGAGTGCTGGGGGTGTCCCCAGCTGGTGTCCCCCAGAGTGCTGGGGGACAGGCTGGGCTGCCTGGGTCCCCCTGTGGGTTTGGGACAGCTCAGACCCCACCGAGCTCAAGGGACCTGCAGGGACAAGTGTGAAATGTGGGGTCCATCCCCCAAATGTGGGGTCCATCCCAGAGGAGAGGTGCTGTGTGCCCCGTGGGGTGCTCTCATGGCCTTTCCCTTCCCTCTAGGCTCGGATGGAGGTGGATGCTGATGGAAACGGTGCTAAAATCTTCGCTTACGCCTTCGACAAGAACCGGGGCCGGGGCTCGGGCCGCCTCCTGCACGAGCTGCTCTGGTGGGTACTGGAGGGAGCAGAAAGCCCAGGGCTCCCTTTGCTGCCCCAGCCTGTGAGGGGTGATCTCTCTGCCTGCAGGAGCCCACGGCCCCTCAGGAGAGTGGCAGACCCAGCCCAGGGTGCCCACAGGACTGTGGTTTGGGGGGTCCTCACACGGCACAGCCTGTGGAACATTCCAGGCAGGGAGAGCAGAGGCAGGTTCATGGACACCCTGTTTGCACCTGAGGAATGCTGCCCAGACTTCAGCTGGAGGAAGAACAGGACCTGCACCATTGGATAGGGGAAGACAAACCTTTGACGGTTTGGTGTGGGGCTTTTTGTCTGCTGAGAATTGGCAGAGCACTGGAGAGAGGGAACTCCTGATAACTTAAAACTTTGAGGTGGTTTTTATGGCTTTCTGCAAAACTGCCTGAGCTGTTGCTGCTGATGGTTCATTTCAGCTGCTGCATTTTATTTTCCATATTCTTGAAGTCCTTGAAATCCCTCACAGGGTTTACATTAAGTTTTAGGGGCCAATTTACTCATTTGTGAGAGCAGCTCATCCTCTGAGCTAACCTGTTGCTCCTTTGAGATGTTGGTGGGTTTGTACAAAAGGTGGGATCAGCTGAAGAAATCTTATTTATTTTAAAAGCCTTTTTGGAAAAATTAAGTGAAAATTAACTGAAAATTATTCAGTTCCACATCCTTGGAAGTCACAGTACCCAGGATGCCCTTTATTTTTCCTCGTTACCTGTTATCCCCTAGAACCAGGCTTTGCACACGAGGAAGGAGACAGGCAGAATATCAGATTATTATTTCCAGTCTGCTTATTAAATATGGATTTTAACCTGCATCTGTTAATATTTAATCTTATTGCACATAGAACTTTGTTGAAATTATGAAATTGGCTGCAATATGTGGAGCAAATCACTGACAGCTGCTGCTAACTGTGAACCTCACACAGTCATAATTATTATCTGTAAGTAGCATAAACAGCACCTGAAAATAATTCAGGTCAATTGTTGAAGGCTGTGCAAATGATGGCAGCCCAGCTATTTGTTTATGACACAGTCCAGCCATTGCCTCTCCTGGCTTGTTCTACTCAAATTAGGAAGTCATTTGAGCATATTCAGTTAGGAAATTCAAATTGTGTCACTCGAGCATGGGCTGTGGTTAAAAATAAGAGATTGTGTGTAATGGGGATTTTGGAGAGGCACAGAGGGGGGTGTCAGCTGCCAGGCAAGCAGAGCTGCAGCTCTGAAGTTGCAGGCAGATTTCTGGACTAGAAAATATAAAATATCTCTGCCGTTCCTTTTAATTCATCCTGGTCCTGAAGGTGTTGCTGATCTTTAGTTGCAGCTCAGACAGTGCAGGTCAGAGGCTGAGTCTCTGCAGGGACTGTGAATGTTCTGCCCCCCCTAAACAGAGCAATTTTGGGGCTGCTCTGAGCACAAACCAGGACTGGAGAGTGGTGTCAGGTCCTTGGTGAGGAGGGGCAGTGCTGGAGCTTTGCAGCCTGTAAGAGTCAGGAGAGCTGGGCAGAGCCAGGCAGTGACTGCACTTCCAGCCTGGCTCCTTGGATGAATGAAAACCAAAGAACAGGGATTACTGCAGGTGTAAGTTTGTAATTCAGTTGTTCTCTGCTCATGAACCCCCAAAAACATGAAAAACCAACCCAATTGTGGGCCTCTGGTTTAAGGTACAGTGAGTAGCATGTGGTAGATGCAAGTAAAACAGACCTTTTGAATTATTTTTTATTCTAGTTAAGCAGGTATCTTTGTTCACGTCATGAGGCCCTTGGGATAGAAATCCTGGAGCTGCAGCAGTGACAGGAACCTTCTCCCAGAGCCCTCCTGCTGCCCTGTGCAGAGGCAACTGTGGGATCAAAAGGCATCCAAAGAGCTGGAAATTCCCCACATGAGCTGCACAAATTCTTACAGGGAGGACTTCCTGCTGATTCTTCAGCCTCTCTGGTGCTTGCTGTGATTTCCACATGGGGTCTTGGCTCCCCCAAAGCAGGGTTTGGGTGTCTCTGCAGAAGAGAAGTCTTATCCCCTCATCAGTTCCTGTGGAGCAATCCCAGCTCTGTGTTCTGCTGGTGTAGGGATGTTCCCTGGGGAACAGCAGCAGCAGGGGATTAGTCATAAGTAGCACCAACTGCATGTTCAAAAAGACATCCAGGACCTGATTTCTGGGGGTTTTTGAGGGTTTTTTTTTAGAGCACTTGCCATCTTGCTGCCTATAACAGGCTCAGTTCTGGTTCCTGGTGCTTGGAATTGCTGTGTCTGCACTTGTGTTCCAGTCCTGGGCTCTGAGCTGCTGAAATACCAAAAGAACAGAATCCAGATGATCCCTGAAAAGTCTTGGGGGAAGGGTTTTGCCTGGCATCTTGCAGGAGTGCAGGGGGAGGCAGAAGCTCTGGCTCTGCAGGAGTTGTGGCTGCTTTGCTGAGGCTGCTCACAAGGCAGGTTCTCTCAGCCTGTCCTTGCTGCTCCGTTTGGATGAGCTGGGATGGTCAGAGACAGGCCTGGGGAGGGGAGTGCTGTGTTCAAAACTTCCTCGATGTGTGGAGAGGAGGGACCACCCTGAATTTGGCATTACCAGTTCTGGCACCTCAGTGCAGTGGTTTTTAACACTGACTGCTCCCCAGAAGGCCCAACGTCCACCTTTACTTAGGCTTTTGTCACTTGAGGCCACAGAAGAGCTCGCAGTGATGTGGATAAAGGGGGTTTCATACAAGGAGGTAAAGACTGGCTCAGTGTGAGAGGGGATTTGGTCAGAATTTGCTTTTTGGAGTGTTGGGTGCAGATCTGGGCTGTGGAGGAGCAGGGATAGGTGTGTGCCACTCTGCTGTGCTACCCCAGTGTCAGGGACAATCTCTCATAATCCTCTCTCTTCCCCAACTCCAGCAGTTTCTAAACTCTCATTTAATAAAACCAAAAATATTTCTGAAGTTGGTCTTGGAATCCCCTTCCCTTTCCCCCCTGCACAGTCTGTTCTTGCTCTGCACTTCTGTCTCCTCCTCCCAGATTCCTGTCTCCTATCTGTCCCATCTCTCCAGCTGGCACTTTGTCCTAGGTTCTAAGAACCTTAACTCCTTCCCTGTCTCCATCTGGCTGATGCTCACCTCCAGCAGTTCACCACTTCTTGGAGCCCTCAGGACTCCTGATTCCCTTTGCCAGACCCTCTGCTGGCCTTCAACAACTCAAAAGTACATTACAGCTGTTACTGTTATGGCTTCCCAGTGCCAGAGGGCAGGGATGGATGGGACATTGGGAAGGAGTTGTTCCCTGGGGGGGTGGGGAAGCTCTGGAAGTGTCCAAGGCCAGGCTGGATGGGGCTTGGAGCAGCCTGGGGTAGTGGAAGGTGTCCCTGCCCAGGACAGAGAATGAGCTGAATTTTAAAGTCCCCTCCAACCCAATCAAGCTGGGATTTTGGGATTTTTCCTTTAGGGCACTTCAGCTGACTCTGCCGTAGTTTGTTTGTTTTAATGTGTGTAGTTTGGTTTCTTTTTCCCCAAAAGAAGGATTTTATTAGTTTTACCTTCAAAGGGAAGAACTTTTCCCTGTTCCATGGAGGCCCAGCACACTCCCTGGCAGGGGGCTCCAGGCTGTGTTCTCATGCAGGGTGTCCTCACAGGAATTACCTGGTGGCAGCTGGAGCAGTCTGTGTGCAGGTGCTGCTTGTGGCCTCTCCAAGGGGATTCTCCTCATTACATTATACAGTTTTGGGGCATATGTGAAGTGCAAGAGTTTTTCTTACCCCCAGGGTATAGAACTTAGACATATCTGGATGGATTTAGACCAAGAATACAAATCCTACATTTTTCATTGTAAGTCACGTTGAAATGAGTTTTCTGTTCTGCTGGGTAATGCTGAGCTTTATAAAGGTTAAAAAAAGTGGGAATGTTTAAACTCAGGCAAATATCTCTTCAAAATTAAAATAACTATTTGAGCTGAAATGTTCAGTGAAGGCTGAGCAGGACTCAGTGTCCAGGCTGGGCTTGTGGGAAGCTGTTGGGAGGTCTCCATGAGGAGGTGCTGGGTCACCCTCAGTGGGTGCTGTCAGCTCTGCTTGGTCCTTGTTCTGTGCTGGGAGGTTCCTCATGGCAGAACAATCACAGGGACACAGCCTTCTGTCCAAGCCTTGCATTTCAGCTGGGATGGGGATTCCTGCAAGAAGTGACACCAAAACTTGTCCAGGCATGAGGGTGTTTGACAGTGAACTGGATGTTTGATGAAACAGAGAGAGGAGAGGTGAAAAGAAGGGGGAAAGGGCAATGGAAACTCTTAGAAGGCAGTAGGGAAGATTCCCCCTGCAGCCATCCTGGCTTAGTCCTGCTTGGGGTTTTGGGCAAGTTTCAGGTGTCTCTTGGTCAATTGTGGAGTAATTTCAGCCTTTCAGTGTGTTACACACAATTGCAGTCTAAAAAGCATTTGCATACTCGGTGAAACCTCTGTCCTGTTGCTGTTCAGAGATGTTTCTCCATAAATAATAATCCCTGTGACACCACACCAGTGCCAAACTTGCACAAATCTGATAGAATTTCCTATGGAAATAATAAGCCAGTATTGGCACCTTCCAAGGAGCACTATAATTCTATGGATCATTAGCAGTAAGTGGAGTAGTAGAATCTGGAACTAAGCAACATGCTTAAAATGACTCTATAGTGTCTTTTGATTCAACTAATTTATAATTGCAACCACCTGCTGGAAAAAGGCACTTTCTCCTGGGAGTTGCCCTGTCTGAAGTAGCCACTGGAGTCTGTTTGCAGCCCAGTGCCAGCAGGTCCCAGCTCACATTGCCTCTGGAATTGCTGTGATCCCTTGTTCTTTAGCTGTTCCTGTTCAGCACTGACCCTCAGGGTGGTTTTGTGTCCTGCAGGGAGAGGCACCGGGGAGGGATTGCTCCTGGCTTTCAGGTGGTGCACCTGAACTCGGTGACCGTGGACAACCGCCTGGACAATCTGCGCCTCGTGCCCTGGGGCTGGAAGCCCAAGGCTGAGGACATCTCTAGCAAACAAAGGTATGCAGCACCTGGCAGGGGAATGAACATCTCTTCAAATGTTGTCTCCATTCTTTAGTGATTTTTGCCTTGCCAGAGCCTTTTTTATTAAAGCTTGGGTGCTTTACACATCACTGTCCTGTGGGGGCTCGGTCTGTGCTCGTGTCCCACCCATCTCACCCTCAGGGTTGTGCCAGGTGGAGCAGGAATCCCCTGTGCCCTCCCAGCTGGGCAGAGGCTCAGGGCAATCTGCACATCTCACTGCCTTCTGCCCCTCAGGCACCGAAATTCCAGTGGGGGCTGGGAGGTGCAGAGTGCTCCTGATGGAAGCTGTGAGTAGGGGTTGGACTCACTCAGGGTGAGTTCTGGGCTCAGCTTCCAGCACCTCTCACCAGCAGCTTGGGTTTCAGTTTCACGGGCTGGGTTTCAGTGATGCCACTCAGCACATCACACTCTGTGCCAGGATGGATCTGGATAATCAGTGAATATCCAGACACACGGTGAGAGACCCACAGACTTCACATCACGCTTCTCCTGGAACACTTGCAGCAGCAGCTTTAAGATTGGGGTGTTCAGAGCTGATTAAACTGATTCTGAGAAGTTTTATTGAATTACAAATACTCTACATGATTTTGGGGGTTCAAGAACAAGAAACAGACTTCATGCCAGAAATAAATTTTGACTTGATGTGAGTAATTTTGCACAGAATTAACTTTGCTCGATGTAAATGTTTCTTGATTGATACCTTTAAACTTTTGGGGTTTGCACTTAGGCTAAAGTAACCTTAAAAATACCCAATATATGATCTGTATGTGCAGTCTGAGGCTAAATACAATGTTAACCTTATTTATTAATAAATTTGGAACCAGTGTCTCTGTATGATTATTATGAATTGATGTACCAAACTTGTACTTGCTTTTTTCCAGGGAACAAAGTCTGTACTGGCTGGCAATCCAACAACTTCCTACAGACCCCATAGAAGAGCAGTTTCCTGTCCTGAATGTAACCAGATATTACAATGCTAATGGGGATGTTGTGGAGGAGGAAGAGAACTCCTGCACTTACTATGAATGTCACTACCCTCCCTGCACAATGATTGAAAAACAGGTGGGTTCATAGAGCTGGGAGTGAGCATGGAATGCCTTGGGCTAGGGGTCTAGGGATTTCTTTGTTATTTAAAATGTAGAGCTTTATGTGAGCCATTCAGTGGCTGAAAGCAACGATTTTCTTCCACTCAGGTTTTCTTTGGCCTGAACCTCCAGACCCTGTGATAGTTTTCAGTTGGAGGGAATGTGGGTTTGAGTTGGAGCAGTGGATGTTATAGGGCTGCTGGGAGGAGGGTGATTTCTGCAGAGTGCACAAAAAGCCAGGTGGGAGCTTTCCTGTAGGGAGCAGAGCTGGGATGAGTGAGCAGCTGTGTGAGGCAGCAGGAAGCATTGTAGGAGGGTTTGGATGGTTGTGGAATCAAAAAATAACCTGGTTACCATTTCCTGAGGTGAAGATGAATTGCAGTGGCCTTAATTCAGGGGAGAGCTGGGAGGAAAAGTTCTGCTGCAGGAAGATAAAGCAACATCAGGAGTGAGAGAATGAGCTGTGCAAGGGCTGTGCCCCTGTCACACAGATGCCTTATCTATAAACAAGGGCTTTTCTTGTGATAGCAGATGCTGAGTAGGCTAAACCCATTGTGTTCCACTTTCTGCTTTGGGGAAGGGAACATTTGCAAAAATGATCTCAAATTCCCTGTATTTGAAACAGAGGCAGCTCTGCCTTTTATTTGGGTCTGTGCCCAAAAGCTCCTTGGATAATAGTAACTTTGGCAATGGCTGAGCTTATGCAGCCCTCCTGATAATTTCTGAATTTCAGGTGCTTGTAGTTGAAAACAGAACTTAAGTTGACAAAACAGCAGTATTGTGACAAATGTGTAATGCTCTAGTATTTTGTCTATTAAGCCCATTTTAAAAGAGCAAATGTACAGCCACAGAAATTGCTTCAAACCCTTCTGGTTTTCTGAAACTCATGGTGGGGTGTTTGTGTTTCATAGACTCCCAGAATCCCAGACTGGTTTGGATTGGGACTTTATAATTCATCTCATTCCATGGGCAGGGACACCTTCTGTTATCCCAGGTTGCTCCAAGCCCCTCCAGCCTGGCCTTGGGCACTTGCAGGGATCCAGGGGCACCCACAGCTTCTCTGGTCACCCTGTGCCAGGGCCTCCCAGGAAGGATTTCTTCCCAATATCCCTCTCACCCTGCCCTCCTGCAGTTCAGGCTGTTCAGCCTCGTCCTGTCACCTGTTTTGTGACAGGCATGGAAAACCTGATCATGAAGCTGCTTGGGAATGCTGTTGGGTCCTCTTGGGAAAGCTGCTGGGGTGTCCCCCGGGAGTGATGCCGGGGCTCTCCTGGCCCTGAGCAGCCCCTCTAACTCCACCTTTTGTTCCCAGCTACGCGAGTTCAACATCTGTGGGCGCTGCCAGGTGGCGCGGTACTGCGGCTCGCAGTGCCAGCAGAAGGACTGGCCTGCCCACAAGAAGCACTGTCGGGAGAAGAAAAGAACCTTCCAGCAGGAGCTCGGCCCAGAGCGATGACCGGGTGGCAGAGGCCTCTCAGCAGCAGGATTCCTTCCCAAAGGCATTGGACTCTTGCTTTTGCACAGTATGACAGACTGCTTATCAAAGCCAGAGGCACTGAAGAAAAACCCTGTGATGCTTGAGCAGAATGGCTGACTGGACTAAGCCAGCTCTGACTGGTGCTGTGGAAAGGGATCGGGTCTGCCCTTCCAGTATTATATTCTCAAGCAAAAAGACTACTGTGGAGCTCCAGGCAGGAAGCTTCTCATTATTTATATGTTAATACGTTTGTAAACTCATGTACAGTTTTTGTTAGGAATTCTTGATAGCACTCATTAACTGTAATGTTCAGATGAGAACATGTTGTTGGCCTAAAAGTTAAAAAAAAGAAAAAAAAAAAAAAAAAAAAAAAAAAAGAAATTTTTATGGTGTAGCAAAAGCTTTTCCTCCCATGTGGCAGAAGTGTCTGTGGCAGTGCCAAGGCCGGCGGGGCAGGCTCTGGCATCAGCACTTACTCTGGAGAACTCTGCATGGAAGCTCTATTTAAAAAAAATACAAACAAAAAAAGAGCAAACAAAGTAAAGGTTGGAATGAATCCATGTCTGCTCTCTGGCTTTTTCCCCTTCCCTTCCAGCTGCCTCCAGAGCTCAGTCACCCTGGCTGCTGGCAGTCCCTGCAGGCAGGAGCAGTGCCCCAGGGTCTGGTGGGACCCTCTGGGATCTGAGTCCAGGCTCTGCAGCCAGGGCTGCCTCCCAGGGGCTGCTGGAGATGGCCTTGGAGCAGCCAGGATTTCCAGGGAGCAGGATCAGCTTTCTGTCCCAAAGCCCTTGCACAGAAGGCAGTGGTAGGGGAGCTCAGGTAGCAGCTGTGTGTGGACGTGGCTGCCCTCGTGGCTTCCCCATTGCATAGGAAACACTCCAGTCATGTGCAGAGATGTTTAAATATCTAATGTTGGGTAATTTGAATTATTTATTCACTTTTTTGAGAGTTGTCATCAATCCAAGAATCACTTTTTGATTTTTTTTTTTTAATGTAGTAATGAGTAAAAGTAGTATGGGAGGAGGATTTCCCTTGCAGAGCACATGCCTATTTTTCTTTTAATGAATAACCATTTTCTATATAATTTTTGCCTTAGAAGTGTAAGGAACATCAGTTGAGTTTCCCGAAGAGCTAAATGGATAATTTAGTGCCAGGTGTTAGTCTTGCTTCACAGTAGAAGGTTGTGAGCTGCTGAGTGCTTAATGCAGAGCCTTTCTTGGAGTGCTTAGTGAAAAATTTTTTGTAAAAGCCGTTTAGAATTTTGATTTTTCAATCAGGATTCACTTTGCCACTTCATGTTGCAATGTTGGTCTTGCTTGTATTCAATTTGTTAGAAAATTGATCTGCTGTGGACTTCCAATATTATATTCTGTTTCTAATATCTGCATAGGAAGTTCTGAATTATTAATACTTGGGTGGGTTTTCATCCTTTGGCTTTAAGCATCTTGGGAAATGGCAAAAAACTTTTGAAGCTTCCTGCTGGAAGTTCACTTGAAGGCACTTGCTTGAGTTGCCACTCTTAAACCACAGTTGTACTGTAACTTTTCTGTTCAGGCAGCCCAAAATGCCTTTCAGTATGACAAAACCAAGCAGGACCCAATCAAATTTTCCTGTAATGGGTAATTTTTTTTTTAAGGAAATAATAATTCTTTCCTTGAAGTGAAATGCAGTTTTTGATTAATGTAGAATGGGACATAAGGAATATTTTGTTCACTATTTGAGGTAATCCATTGGATGGAGCAGAAGTATTGACTTTTTTCCCTTGCCTGTTTAAAAGGCTGCTATTTGTCCTGCCAGTTTTTCATTTTATTACCAGGAATCATGTTTATCAAAACAAAGTGCAGTCTTAGAGCCCTTAAACACTTGAGCAGCACCAAGCAGGGGAAAGTTGGTGCAGATGCTTTAATGCTGCTGCAGTGAGGACAAGCACAGGCTGCAGCCCAAGGCCTGGTGGGGCACTGGGGAAATTCCTCTGAGGGAATCAGGGACAGGTGGGACTCAGGGAAGGGGGAGACAAAGCCAGGATGGAGGTGCTGGGGAAATCCCAGTTCCTGGGAATGTGGGAGGGTGGGGTGCAGCAGGAGGGGAGATGCCCAAGGGTTAAAGGGCTGTGGGATCAACCCAGGTGGAAAGAAACTGTCCAGCTGCCCAGACATCCTGCAAAGGCTCAGAGATAACACCTGTGTGTGTGATCTGTGACTCCAGACTGTCCTTGTGCCAGAGCACAGAAGTGGCTACAGGGATTTTGACTCTTGGGAAGGTCTTAGGGGCTGCAGTAAACCCCTCCCTGCCTGCTGGGGGGTGTGATCAGTGATTTGGCACATCTTGGCACATACAGACATCTTCCCTCTCAGTGAGGAGGGGCAGAAAGGAACTGGAAACCTCCCTGCCTGCTGGGGGGAGGTTGTGTGATCAGTGATTCTGGCACATCTTGGCACGTACAGACATCTTCCCTCTCAGTGAGGAGGGGCAGAAAGGAACTGGAAGGTGGCAGCTCCCCAAGCCACCCCTGAGGATGAAGCTCTTGTAAAGGCCCTCCTTACCACAGAGAACCCCAGCTGGCAGGGATATCTCCACATGGACAAGTATGGAAAAACCCAGGATTGGAGGCATTTATCTGGGAGCAGACCTGGACAGTTCTGATCAAGAATTGATTTTCCAGGGGCTTCCCCCGATGGAGATATTCTTCATCCAAGTTGTTTCCTGCAGGGAAGTCTGGGAAATCCAGCTCAGGGCAGGAGGCTGCAGCATCCCTGATGCTGGCTGTAACAGAGGGCTGCACACTCCCTGTAAACACACTGTGAAATGATGATACAGGTACCTTCCAGTGCTCCTTCTTATCCAAGCAGGGTGACATCACCAATCCCAATGTGCAGAAAACACAACTGGAAATCCTGGCTGGCTTAAGGAACACCAAATATGAAATACAGTGGATTGCAGGGCTTGGTGTTCTGATACTTGCACCTTGAAAACATAATCAGGTTATAGTCTTAGTTTTCCTTTGTGACTTAATTTTCAATGAAATGTATGATAAAAGGAGCAGCTGAAAGACTGAAATGTTTATGGGAGGCATGGAGATGGTGTGAGACACCACATGGGCCAGGAGCAAAGCTTCACCACCCAGCAAAACAGCACTGAGAGAAAAGGAGGCTGGTGTGATTAAACAGGAGCATGTGGGATACTCAGAGTAAGAAGAAATCCTTTGTAAACTGAACCTGTGTCCAAATGTGAGAGATGGAAAGAATAACATTTGGCAGGTGAAATGTAGTACAAGAAAGCAAACAAACCAACCCAGCAAAATAATGCAAAGAAAAACAGAACATGAAAAATGTTCAAGTAATAAAACTTGCATGAGTAGTTTTGGAAAAATCAGGAGCAGGGGGACTACTGGAGTCAGCAGAGACTGATGCACAGCAAAGGGAAGGGCTGACCTGAAGATGAAAGCCTCAGCAGAAGAAAATCCAGTGACTTGTTTGCATTTGTGTTCCCTGTGAAAGAGCTGGTGGAGTTCACACAGGAACACTTCCATACGGAGAGCTCCACAGGGAATCTGCTCAGAACAGAAGTGCTTTCAGGAGAGATTAAAGTTCAGCTGAAATGAGCAGCAACAAGTTGCCAGGAGCAGACAGTGCCACCTACGGCTCCAAGGGAGCTCAGGGATGAACAAGCTGAGCTCCCAGCTGGGATGGCGACCTCTCCCTCGGTACAATATCACAGCAAATGTCACAGCAGCTTCTGGAAGGAATTTCAAACTACAGCCACCTGCACTTTGTGAATTCATGGATGCTGTGATGCAGCACCAATGGCTGAATACCGAGGAGGAGTCAGTGTGGGTTCTGTACAGGGAAATCATGCTTCAAAACTTTAGTGGAATTGCTTCAATTCCAGGCATCAGCAAGCTGGGTAAAGGGGATTTGGTTGGGACAGTGTGAACTGCATTTAATGATGACTTTGCTCAAGGCACTTAAGGAAGAAAAGCTGCTGGTCAAAAAGGGAAATGTCGTATAGACAACTGTTTAAAAGACAGGAAAGGAAGAGTAGAAGGGAGGGTTTTTATGGTGGTGGGAAGTAAACAGCTGGATGTCCAATATATAAAAAAAAAAATTAGAAAAAAGGTAACGTATAATGAAACTGACAAGATCTACTGATTATATTATTCAGTGTAATGATAATATAATAAAGGTTGAATGAAATGCAGAAGGATTAGAGAGTGGGAGATGAAATTCAGTGTCAATAAATGTAGGGTTGATTTTGAGAAAACAGCAAACGGGCCGGCCTCGGCTGACTTCACTCAGCAACGAGAGCTTTGGGTCTGCAGGATTTCCGCCAGGGAACGGCGGCAGCGCAGGCGGCGGGAGAGGAGGGAGTGCAGGGAGCAGAACCGCCGTGGGACGGCTGCGGGCGCATCCCGAGGGTGCGGGGCCCGCCCTCCGACGGGGAAAGGACTGAGGGGAAGGGAAGGGCTCAGGGCAGCGACCAGGAGCGCTGCGAGGGCCGGAACAGCGCGCAGGAACGGCGGCACCAGCCCGTGTCTCCTCGGGAAGTGCCGGGGTGGGGAAGGTCTCTAGGCGAGGCGCTGGGAGGATGGCGAGGAAAGGCTGATCCCGGATTTCTCTCGTGAGCAGCTGCCGGGTTCAGGGCAGGGGTTCCTCACCGGGGGGCGCTGGAGCCGCAGCCCCTTCCCTCGGTGAGGACGCGCTGGGCCGGAGCTCGGACAGGCGAAGGCAACCCCAAAACCCCGGCGGAAGCCTCACGCGTGCTGCAAGCCCGGCCGGGGGAAGAGGCGGCTCCGCGGGGGCAGCTCCGCCCCGGGCCCGCCCTGACCGGGAAGCAGACGGGCGGCGGCCCCTCCTCCCCGGAGCCTCCCGGGAGCCGCCCCGGCGGCGCAGCAGGGCCCGGCCCGCGATGGCCGCGCCGTGCCGGACGCGCACGCTGCAGGTGGTGGACACGGAGTTCAGCGCGGACGCGGTGGAGTGGTGCCCGGTGGAGGGCTGGCACAGCATCCTGGCCTGCGGCACCTACCACCTGCGCCCGCCCGACCAGGTGAGCCCGGCCCCGCTCCGGGGCGAGACACGGCTCCGGCCGGTCCCGCTACCGAGCGAGTCCACGTCCCATCCCCGCCCGGCCAGCGCCTTTCCGGGGCGAGTCCACGTCCCCATCCCCGTCTCTGCCCGGTAGCGCTCCAGGGAGAGCCCCGGCCCCATCCCTGGCCGACACCGCAGCAGGGCGAACCCCCGTCCCCGCCTGGCCCCGCTCCGGGGCGAGCCCCATCCCCGGTCCTGCCGGTCCCCGCGGCAGAGCCGTGCCTTGTCCCGGCTGGGGCGGCTCGAGGCGGGGCAGTGGCCCCTCCGATGAGCGAGGCTGCCCCGATGGGGGCTTTCATCCCTCGAGGCTGGGACTGAACAAGTGCGAGCCTCAGCCCTGCTCCTCGCTCCTATCAGGATCCCAGGTGCGGGGGCAGAAGCGCGGCTGAGCTTGCCCTTTCCTTTCCCGTGTTTGCCACAGAGCGATTCCCGAGGGAGCAGTGGGGCCTGTGACCGGACGGGGCGGCTCTACCTGTACCACTACAACGAGGAGCAGCCCTACATCCCGCTGACCGAGATCCAGCGCATCGACACGGCCGCCATCCTGGACATCAAATGGTAACTCTGAGCCGGCCGGGCTCGGTGCCGCAGCAGCACGCGCTGCTCCCCCCGGCATCCTTTTTTGGCATGGCAGCAACTGCAGTAGTTACTAATGGAACAGTTCCTGACTTCTTGGAGGGAAATACTTTCCAGTTTGTTCCAATGAGCAAAGACTGCCTTGTTTCTGTTTTATACTTTCTGCTCACTTGACTGGTCGTGACTTTGTACTTCATTTATTTATATAATAACATATAGTAGATCTCCCTTGTATAGAATCCCCTCCTTGCAGGTGTGTGGGAACTTGAGGAGCCTTAGATTTTCTTAATATGAAATTTTTTTAGTCACATACCTTCTCCTTGTACATGTTGCAATGAAAGTTATGGCTTTGCTCTCTTCCTAAAATACAAGAAAGATGGACATTAGAGACTTGTTTAACTTGATCTTTTAGGTGCCACATTCCTGTTGCAGAACATCCCATGGCTGGCATCGCAAACTCCACAGGTGCTGTGGAATTTTACCACCTGACTGGAAGTGAGGTGGGTGGATGCAGTGCCTGCTGCTGCTGAAGCTGGTTTTAACCCATGTTTGCTACATCTCTACATTTCCTAGTAGTGTGTATAGGCTTGCAGGAAAGCTGGTTTCCGTGGCTTCCTCAGCATGCTTAGCTTTTTAAATACTTCTTTTGTCTTCTGATAATGTTTGTCATAAATTCTATTAATTTTTTCATGGTGCCAGACAGTTGGGCTGGGCTCTACCCACCTGCAAAGTTGGGGAAGAGAGGCAGGAGGAGGGAAGAAGCAAACCCTGGAAACAAGTATGGCCTAACTGGGAAACATCAGAAAGTGCAAAGCTGGTAAAAGAGGGAGGATTTTTGGAGTGGGGTTTCTTTTGGTGGTGAGAGAAGAGGGTGATCTGAGCCATCCTCACAGACCAAAGAAAGCAGAGGCCAGTCTGTAAGGGAATTCAGCAGTCAGGTCATCACTTCTGCTGCACTTCATCACTCCCTGGGAAGCAGCAGAATTAAAGGGAGGTTTGGTGGGAGATGAGCAGCAGAAGGGTGGGATCCTGCGTGTGCACATTTGCTCCTCAGCCAGCACTGGACGATTGTACAGTGCTGTGGGACATTTCATTGCTCCTTTAGTGTGGGACCTTATTTGCTCATCAGTCTCTGGAAAACCTGCTGTGGGAAGCAGTGCAGCTGTCATTATGTGCCTGCTGTCTTCCCAGTCTTAATCCACTCCTTTTGTTTCCAGTAGAAGAACAGCTGCATGTTGGAGCCACGCTTCAGGGTGGATCTCGGGACACAGCGACTGGCCTTGTCCTTGGACTGGTCCACTGGACGAGAGCAGTGGTGAGGATGGGAGATGGAGGCTGGGGCTGGAGGCCAGGGTGTGTGGGACAACTTTCAGAAGCTGAAGGCTTGGATGAAGCAGTCTTTAGTGATTTTGCCTTTCTTAATCCCATCTGGCTCCCTGGTCCTGCTCTAGAAGTAGCTGTTTCCAGAGCAAAGGTAACAGAAACACAAACAGTGTGGCCACTGAAACAGGACCAGAGACTAAACCAACAAAAGATGGGAGGTTGTGCTCTGGGGAATGGCAGCAGGTGAGCCAGGGATGTGTCTTCTGCTGCCTTTGTTAAAAGGAAAGACCTGAATGGGATGCAAATGGAGCCGCTGGTTCCAACTCTGCTCTTAGAACAGCTGAAATTTTAGTGTGGAGTTCTCCTTAAGAACTGCTAATAATAGCACATGTAGAAAGTTTAATCATGGGTTAGTGAGAAACAGGAGAGAATTGGTTTGGAAGTGGCTCCTCTTTGTCTCAACTGCTCATACATGAGCTTTCAGAAACGGCATTGCTGTGTGAAATAAGCTGAATTAGCTGTACCTTGAAGGCAGGGGGGTGCTAATGTGTTCTGTAGGTGCAGATGAAGAGTGGTGTCTTTGGTGTGAGGCTGGAAAAGCAGGGGGATCAGGCAGTCATTGCTTAATGCTGTAGGGCAAATTTGCTAATTAAAGCTGTTTCTGTGTGTGCTAATGTGTTAATGAGTAAGTGGAATTGCCAGTTAGACTTCCTTGTTACATTCCTCCTTTTTGTCTCTGTCGTTCATGATAAAAGATTGTTGCCATGATGAAATACCTCTTTAAACCTGTTATTGTTGTCACTTGAGAGACCAGTAACTTCTCCTAGAAGCCAAATGTACATTGTTCACATCTCTGTAGGAAGGGGGTGGCCCTGTATCTCTTATTTGGGAGATTCAGTGTGGTTGAATCATTTGATACAGAACTGGAAAGAAGCCCCAGGCCACCAAAGCAGTGCCTGCAGTTGCAGGTAACCAAACAGAAGAGACCTAGTTCGTGTCAGGGAATGCCAGAAAATCTGTGCACTGGGAATTGCAAAACATTTGCCAGTGCTCCAAGGTCATTGTGTCTAGAAACTGTAACTGTACTGTGGCACAGGAAGAGAGCAGGAAAGGTCAGGATCAGCCAGTGCTTTGGGTTTCAGTGATAGCAAGGAAATAAAACATCTCTTTGTACTCCAGAAAGGGAAAAGGCTCTGAAAGGGCATTGTCAGTCTGACTTGGAGAAAAAAAAAACAACCCTCTTCAAATGGAATTTGTTTACTGATGTAATGTGAAGCATGTAAGAAGTCAAGTTTTGCATCTTTGAGAAAGATGAGAGCCAGTAGTGGTTCTTTCCCTGACCTGGGAGTTGAGTGCTTGCTCCCTGTGAGAACAGGGAGTGGTGGTCACTGGGACAGGTGATTTGAGATGAAAAGATGAAGCTGAAAAGAATTGTGTCATTCCTGTCAGTTTCTGCCAGTGATTATTTGAATCGAAATATTTAATTGCTGCAGTAATTCCCAATGTTCTTTGTGTACCCTGCTGTAGTGGATGTCCTTTAAGAGTGATCAGCAGTGATTCAGAGGGGAAGCTGAATCTTTTCTCCATAGATGAATCTGCTCCTTCTGTGCATGTCCTGAACCAGTGGGAAGCTCACAAATTTGAGGCCTGGATTGCTGCTTTTAATTACTGGGACATTGATATCGTGTATTCAGGTCTGTATGGGCTGGGGATCTCCTTAGGTACTGTTGGGGAGGGGGCCCCTTGTTTGGGGATGTATTCCTAGGGTTTTTACTTTACAGGGTTGGGTAAGCTGCTTGCATCACCTCTTGAAAGAGCAGGGTCCTCTGATTAGGGGTGAAAGGCTTAATTTCTTGATGGTGGGAAGTGGTTGGAGTTAATTAGGAGAAGCTGTACCCTGAAAACTGTACTTTGGGTGGCTATTGGCAAAAAAGATTATATTCTCCTGCAGTATGCTAAGAGCCAGAGAGCTGTTTGAGTCCAGTCTTTATGACTTCTAACTCTTTTTCTTACCAAAGAGGAGGGTATCAGCATACTGATACCACTTGCATTTTCTGTGGTGATGAGTGTTGGGAGCCTGATGTGATTTTTTTGTGTGTCTGTTAAATTCTGTGAGATCCCAGGGCAGGAAAGCATCAGCTCTGTGTCACAGACTGCCCTGAGCAGGAAGGGACCATCAGGATCATCAATCCAACCCCTGTCCCTGCCCAGACCCCCACCAACCCCACCCTGGGCATCCCTGGCAGTGCTGTCCAAAGGCTCCTGGAGCTCTGGCAGCCTCGGGGCCGTGCCCATTCCCTGGGGAGCCTGGGCAGTGCCAGCACCCTCTGGGGGAAGAACCTTGCCCTGAGCTCCAGCCTGAGCTGCCCTGGCCCAGCCCCAGCCGTGCCCTGGCTCCTGTCCCTGTCCCTAGCAGAGATGGGAGCTGCCCCTCGGGAGGAGCTGCAGACTCTTGGCACTGCTTTGCCCCACGCTCAGGGCTGGTGCTGAGGGTCACCGTTTTGTCCCCGGGCAGGAGGGGATGACAGCCTGCTCAAGGGCTGGGACACCAGGTGCAGTCCAGAGGCTCCAATCTTCACCAGCAGGAGGTGAGTGAGACCTGTCCATGCCCAGCCCTCCAGCGGTGGGGTGGGAACACCCGCTGCTGCCCTGCCCCTGCCCAAGCCACTGAATTTGGAGATGTGCAGTGATAGTGGATCCTGCTTCTGCCTCTCGTGGGAAGTGGAGGCATCTATTAGTTTTTTTCATCAGAACAACTTTAGGTTGAGTCTTCTCTATGTCCTTTAACACGATAAAGCAAGTGCTGACTTCCACATGTGAAGAAGGTGATAGTTTCTTTCTAAAAAACGATCCTGATTTACACTTTTATTTTGGCAATTTTTGTGTGTGTTAAATTTGGACATACTATTGTGAATGCTTTTTAGAAAATATTTTGTTCTCCACTGTTTAGTTGTTTGAAGTGATCTCTTTTCTATCTTATTTTAAAAAATTGTTAGAACAATATACACAGCTCTAGTGGAATTCTGTATGTAAACTTAAATTACACTGGGAACTATGGCTATGGAAATATTAATTTTGGGAGTAAAGTCTCCTGGGAATGGAGTTGTTCTGCTGGAATTCTTAGGGCCTTTGAGCAGCAGTTTATGGGGTAAATATTACTAGAAAATACTTGTGCTGAAAGATGGTGTGAATAGAAGTCTTGTCCCTGGGAAGGCTGTTGGACTGTGTAGATGAAACTCTGCTTGGGTATAGGTCACTGGACTGAAATTTTGAGCTTACCTCTCCTGAGACACCTTGATGAAATAATGTGAACTCAAAATCCTTGAAATTCATGGAAGAAGCCCTTCTCAAATTGCTGCCTCTTCCCTCTGCAGACATTCCATGGGTGTGTGCAGCATTCAGTGCAGTCCCCACCGAGAGAATCTCCTGGCCACAGGCAGGTGAGTCCCTTCCAGCTGCTCTCCCCTGGTGTACCCAACCTCCTCTGTTACCTGAACATGCTGCTGCCTCTGCAGAAATTCCCAAGTGGTGCAGAGCATGTGGTCTTTCCTACCTTTCTTCTGTGCCCTGATCTGGCTGTGCTTTCTGCCTGTTTGTGGTGTGTCCCCAGCTATGACGAGCACGTGCTGCTGTGGGACACCAGGAACATGAGGCAGCCTCTGGCTGACACCCACGTGGAAGGTGGGGTGTGGAGGCTGAAGTGGCACCCCACGTGTGACTTCGTGCTCTTGGCAGCCTGCATGCAGAGTGGCTTCAAGATCCTCGACTGCCGTGGGAGCCTGGGTGAGTGTGCAGGGACCAGAGGTGCTCCAGGGCTGCTCTGCTGCGCTCCTTCACTGCCTCCAGCTTCATGGGGAGCTCCAGCTCTTGCTGGAAGGATTGACATGGTGTTAATAGCCATAGGCTTCTGTTCCAGTTTGAGATAACTTGCAGCTTTTCCACATCTGTGCACTCTCTTGGCCTGCTTGGTTGTGCCAAGGCCCTGTCACTATCTGTGTAAATGTCTCATAACTTCTCTTCACGGGAGGAAAGCCTTTGTGTTTGGTCTGAGGGCACAACCATTCTAGGTTTGTGTTCATTGTGATGGTTCAGAGAGGTGCTTCTGTCAGGTGGTGCTTTCCTGTGAGTAGGAGTCACTGACCTGCTGGGGAATCAGTTATTGCCTCAGGAAGGAAGTGCTATGCAGCCTGGTTAATCCAAAATAACATGAATAAGCTCTTCGTGTGAATGATGAGGTGCTTCCATGGTGGAAAAGCCGTTTGGGTTCACATTACAAATGCAGTCTGACAGAGGATGGTTGGCTTCCTGGGTTTTTCAGACCTTGGCCAGATTAGGAAATGAGGATGGCATTTCTCCTGTGTGGGGAAGGAAGGGACTCACTGTGAGAGTCAAATGCTGAAAGCTGACAGGAAGAACATCTGCAGTGTATTAATAACCAGGACCTGGCAATCTCCCAGGTGTGTTCATGGCTCAGTGAAGGTTGTGGTATGATCAGTCTTGTCTGTCTTGAGCCTTTGTAGGCACTTTGCATAATGATGCTCTTTAATCTCATGCATGTTAAACCCTCTTCCTCTCTGCTACTGACCCAGGAGGAACCAAGGCCATTGAGAGGTGGCTGAAAAATGGTCAGTACCTCATTCCTCCTGGAATGCTTCACTCAGTGGTGAAGAAGGGAATAACCAGAGAACTCTTCCCATGAGACACAGCCAGTGCTGGAATGGCTGCTGAGCACTCTGTCACAACCCACAATTTGATTTCTAAGTAATTTCATTTATCTTTTTTTTTTTTTTAAGCGGAAAACACAGAGGAATGTATCATCCTGTCATCCTATGTCCTGCACAATTCCTTGGCCTACGGGGCTGACTGGTCAAGGCTGTGTCCAAGGGATTCCTTGCCTGCAAGCCAGGACCTTGCTGCTGCGTGCCAGCCTTCGGAGGAGCTCGTGGGAGCATCAGGGCAAGGAGACGAGAGGCTGAATTTGCAGGTCCAGAACCTGAAGATAATTTATGAGTCTCCTACAGCTACTTTTGATGTAATCCTGGATGAGGAGAGTGAAAGCCCTGCTGTGGCACTTGCAGCAGGGACAGGGCCAAAGCTGGCTGGGGATCCTGGACTGGTCAGGGGCTCTGGTTTAAAGGGAGGTTTAGATTTGGCTGCCCAGGGGGCAGATCTGGGGTCAGCCAGTGGCTCTGACTCAGGAGCCAAGAGACCCAATGGAATGGGCCTGGACAGAGGCTGTGACTCAGCCAGGTCTCCAGACAGCCCCAAAGAAATGAGCATTGTGGCCACTTGTTCTTTCTATGACAACATCCTCCATGTCTGGAAGTGGGAGATGAGCCTGGTGACCCCTCCAGATGTGCCAAGTCCTGGATCTCCATCTGAAAGAACAGCTGAAAGTTTGCATTGACCAGTCCCAATGGAAGAGGGAGGAAAACTCCTGAACTGAGAGTGACAGCTGAACTTAATGCCCTAATTTCTGCTGGGCTTTCCCATCTTACTGCTGAGCTTGGGAGTCCTTCGAGGCCAACGCTGATGGGATTCCTGATGTTTTATTTTCAGCACAGAGGGAAGCCTTTGCTTAGAGGCCTGTGGTCATGGCCAGACAGGTTTTTATTTAGTTTCTCTCTTAATGTCCCAGTTCCAAGTGGAACAGCCCTCCTCTCACAGGCTGCTGCTTTGTACCTCAGATCTGAATCCTTTCAAGGCTGGTTTGCATTTCATAATGGATGTGTTAAGCCTTTCTCCTTCCCTTACAAACCAGACTTGACCGTGCTGCTGTGCAGACCCAGTAAGTGATCAGAAGGTTTCCTGAATGTCTCAGAAAGGCCCCTGAGCAGAGGCTTGGCTGTGTGATGGGAGAAGAGCTCAGACAGGCCAGATGCACTGCAATGTGCTCACGGTGATGTTTAACAGAGAGAAGTTCTGGTTCAGAAGGAAGTGCAGACTGTGTGATGGGGAAGTGCTGTGGGATCCTCCTTGTGAAGATCCTGGTGCTTTCCCATCATTTTCCATCACTCATCACCTGACTGCAGACTCCTTCATCATTCCCTGGTTCAGATAAATCCTGTAGTGACCCCACCATGTTTTAGTGCCACTCAACCACTCCATGGCCTCTCAGTATTCAGCTCATTCTTTCTGCTCTCCACAGAGCCACCTTTAGGTCCAAAGTCAAGCTCAGTTTTTAAAAGGTGAACAGCTTTAAGATCAAAACCTCCAAAAAGTATAAGTGGTGTTTCTTGACATCTTTTAAAATTTAAATATGTACAGAAACCAAAATCTTAACAGCATTGCCCTAACTACCTCCAGGAATGGCTGCAGGATTTCTCATGGTTGCTCCATTAGCTCTCTTTTTTTCACTGTGAAATATCAGCAAAACACTCTTTCTGGAACATTTCCTCTATTCCCAGAAACAAAAAACCAGCTTAAACTAGATCAGTAACTTTTAGCTTGCGTGGTTTGTCTTTGAGGGTCCTAAAGAATGATTTGTCTGGAGGGAAAGAAACACCAGCAACAGGTCTCTGTGTAACAGTGCTGCAACTAAATGAGGTGCAGCAGATGAGAACTTTGCTGCTTTGAAACCCCCTTCTCAAGGGTGAATGTGTATTTTAGCAAACGTTCTGGAGCACTGTTACATGAAGATTCATATTAGTAATGAAAACAAGAGCTTTTGCTAAAGAAAAAAACATGCTATTTTTGGATGTTTCTACAATAAAACAAATATAAGTGATTTATCTTTTTTTGGTTGTTTTGAGTTTTAAAAATCAGATTAGTTGCCAGTCCTTACGAGGATGTTCTGCCCTGGCCTGGCCTGGCTCGGGTTCCAAGGGGTGAATATTCTTTGGGAGTCAGAGCGGACAATCCAGTTCCCTGGGAAAACCGAGGGCGTGTCCCTGTATCTGTTTGAAAGCTTGTAATGCCTTTTATTGCCCTGTGAGAGCAGAGGGAACAGCCCGAGGGCAGCGCAGCTGGAGCAGTGACACCGGCTGGGACCAGCCTGCTTTAGGGCAGGCCTTGCCTTGCTCAGAGAAATGAGGTGAGCCAGTCAGCATCTGCCTTCACGTGGGGCGTGAGGCAAATGATGTGGTCAAGAGCAAGCTGGAATGGGCAGCCAAGGGCACAGCATCTCCTGCTCTCCAGCCCTGCATCCCCCTCCTGCCACCTGCCCTGGTGGGCAGCAAGGCTCACAAGGGGAGGGCTGAAGGGGCTCCTCTGCCAACAGCAGCAGAGCAAGGCAGGAAACAGCCACCTGTGTGTGACTTGTTCTGGTCAGCTTCCCAGGAGGTGAAAAATGCACAGTTCAGTTAGAAAAGCTGTGTCTTCCCCATCCCCACTGTGGCTGATCCCCGAGCACAGCTCATCCTTCTGAGATTGGGGTTGCAGCCCTGCCCAGCCCCGAAAATGTGGGGGCTTGAACCCCCCCACACCACCGTAAGGACTCATCTGGCAGTCCTTATTACAGACTAAGTGCTCACAGACCATCCACTGATCTTGCTTCCTTTCTCCCAAAGTGAACGCTTTCAGTCTTAATTTAATTTTTAAAGTTTAATTCTTAAACTTTGCAGTACTTTTTATTTAGAAACGTCATGGACCCCTCATCCTCGGAACCCCAGAGAGGGCTCTGCTCACCAGGCACAGCTGTCTCCCAGAGGAATCATCAGTGATGGACGGGAAATCAAACCGCAGATTTCACCAGGATTTAAATCAGATATTACAGAAGAACAAGGCAGAAAGATTTGCTTTAATGTTCAGTGAGCGAGCCTGTCCCGTGTTGGCCGGCGGTATCACTGCCCACTCCCTACCGCACGTAGTTCTTGGGGAAGAGCTGGAAGAGCTTGCCCTCCTGCGTGGGCTCGAAGCCGTACTTCTGCAGGTTGTCGGGGTGGAATGTGCCGTCCTTCACGTCCTTCTCGATGCGCGGAGCCACCACCTGGTCGAAGAGCTGCTTGGCCGTCAAGGGCGGCTCGGAGCCCTCGGGGGCGCGGTACGACACGTAGGGCCGCAGCTTGAAGCCCGTCAGGTCGGGCACGACGAACTCGGGCACCATCTCCCTGACGAGAAGGAACTTCTTGTTGCGGGTGAGCACGCCCAGCTTCTTGGCACCGCGGCCCTTGTTGTGGCTCCGCGGGCCGCGCTTGCTGGTGAACGGCGACACGCGGTCGGCGCCGCGCACCAGCCCGCGGACTAGCTGGGTCAGCAGCCCCATGCCGGGCTCGGCGCGGCCGGAGCCGGGCCGGTCCCTGAGGGCAGCCGGGAGCTCAGAGAGACCGGACTGGTCCCCGCGGAATTAGCGAAGCCGGAGCGAGTCCCGGAGAGCACCGGGGGGGCCCAGCGGAGGCGGAGCCGGTCCCCGCGAGCACCGGGGCCGGGTTCCCCTCACGACCCGGAGCGGCCCCGCGGCGCTCCCGCCTCGGCACACCCCAACAGCGCCCGCTCCCATTGGCCGGGCCGCGCCGGCCAATCCGCAGGGCCGATGCTGCCCCCGCGCGGCACGCGTGCCGAACGGCTCCCGGGGGGCTTTCCCCGCCAATCAGCAGCGAGCGGCCCTCGGCGTGGGCGGGGCCTGGCGCGGCCGCGCCCCCTGGCGGCGGCGGGCGGGGTCTGCGCTCAGCGCCCTTCGCCCCGGCCCGGGGACCGCGAGCGGGAGCGCCGGGACAGAGACCGGGAGCGGGGCTGGCACCGCCACCGCGACCGGCACCGGGATGATGGCGGGGGAAGGAGCAGGTGAGAGGGCGCCGGGGATCGCCGGAGCGCGGCGGCGGGACGCGGGCCTGGCGGGCTGGTGTAGCCCCCGGCCGGTGCCCGTGCCCGAGGCCCCGCGGGAGGAGGTGTTGTCTTGTTCGGAGCCCGTGTCCCGAGCTCTAGGCTGGCGAAACGGGGCCGGGAGAGCACCCGGCTCCGGCGGGGTGACCGTGAGGGTGAGCGGTCGGTGCCCTCCGTGCCCGGGCAGGGTCGGGGCTGTCCCCGGGCAGTGCCCGTCCCGCGGGGCCGTTCCGCTCTTGGCTTTCCGTCGGGAGCACGGACGGGTCCGGCTGTGCCGCCGGGCTGGCAGCTCGCCCACAGCCTCTCTCCGTGTGGAGAGGCTCCGGGGAGCTGCTCTCTGATTTCCCGTGGCCGTGCAGAAGGTTCTTCGGGAGAAGTCCCGTCCCGCAGCACTTCACTGCTGGGTTTTGTTGATGATAAAGTTAAAAAATTATTGTTCCCCTTGTGTTGTTCAAGAGTTTGCATCAGAAGCTGCGGTCATCTCTTAACTCAGACTTCTCTTTGCTTTTGTCTTTGCTCCTGCTGCTCCTCTAGACATGGATGAAGGGGACAACAGCACCAGCCTTGAGGTACAATATGTTTTGCTCTTATTTTTGCACTCATTTATTTCCTTGTGAGTGTTTCCAGAAGCTGAAAGCAGCTGTACCTAATTTGATAGCGTTGGGACAATATCTTTAGATACTTTTACATTGAAAGAGCCTTTGCTTCTGGGAGTTTTATCCTTTCAAACTTTTGAGCATTGCTCCCATTTTATTGTGTGTGTGTTTTATTTCTTGCAAACCTGTTTCATATTCTAAACTGTTTTAATAATGCCATGATTTAAGTACTTTCATTTTTATCCTGAAGAAGGAGGAGTTGCAGAATTCTGGCAGACTGCACTTCTTGCATTTGTTTTTAATCACAAATGTGAAACTCGCAGACCAAAAAGGCACATGATGCTTTCCCTAGTCGTGAAAAACAAACCCCATGAGAGGAAATAGTTCTCAAACTAAAAAACACACACAATGTACTTGTACACAGTCAACAATGTTTTGTGAAAATCCAGGTTCTGTAGTCAAAACAAGGCACGGGTGCCTCTGAGCTATGAGGAAGCCTTGTGTTTGGGCTAATCCCAATTTTAAGTCCTTGTTTTCAGGGCTGATAAGCCTTTCCCACCCCTGCCTGGCTGGAGAATGTGTCAGTGTTTGCCTTGGACTGCAGTGAGGAGTGGTTGGACTCGGCAGTGCTGGGTGCCTGGACCCTGGATGGGTGTGAGCTCACTTGTGAGGCTGCACGTTGGTGCTGGTTGCTGCTCAGCCTCGAGTTCTGAAGGAATCTCGGACATCAGGAAGCAGAGCAATGCTCTTTGTGCCAGTCCATGCCCTGGGCAGGTGACTGCTCCGTGTTCAGAGGCAGGGAGGGCCCTGCAGGGTGGTCCCACAGGTGTTGTGGGTCCGAGGGTTCCTTGGGGCTGGCTGAGCTGAGCTCCTTGGGGTGCTCAGAAAGGGGCTGCCCTGGTGACTTGGCTGTGCCCTCATTCCTGCCCCAGGAGCTGTCACAGCAGTCAGTGTCAGTCTCGGGTGTCTGCACAGATCAGCCAGGCTGCTTTGCTTTCTCTGCTTGTCCACAAGGATTGTCCAGGCTGGGAAGGATCCCCCCCGAGTCTGAGCAGGGCAGCATCACGCTGTCACTTGTGAGAACTTTGCAAGAACCTCTCAGGGCTTCTTGGAGCTCTGAGTTTCATCTTTCTCTTGTTGCTTTTCTGCACTGGGGCCCAGCCTAGGCATGTTTGTGTTTTATTCTTTTCCCCATGGATTTGTTTCTCCCCTTGCAGCAGCAATGTGAGTGTCAGTTGGCAATTACTATTTTTGGTGTTATTTGAGATCATGCAGGCCTGGGGAGCAGCAGAACTGTCCATGTCCCAGTGTCTCTGACAGTGTCAAGGGGAAATAAATGCATTAAGTGACCAGAACAGACTTCCACCAGGAACTTTGTGTCACCAGGTGTTCTACCTGTTGCTGACACATGTTCAGCTTTTTATTTTTTTCAAAATCTTGTGACTTTTTACTGCAATCTTGTGAGTAATGGTCTGATAGCAATAGTGGCAGAGTTACTTTGACTCATGTTGGGAAGATTAACATTAAAGTGCTAAAGTGACCTGAGAAGGCAAAGTGAGCACAGGGATCTGTGTGAGGTGACTGGTCTGGCAGGAGTTTCCTTTGTGCTGTAAAACAAATTAATTCCATTAGAGAGACCAGTTTGGTGACTTGCTGTGCCTTTCATTTTTCTCTTGGTGGCAAAGCTGAGTTCAGCTGTCATCCAGATCTGGAGCCAGGGGCAGGAATGGGACCTGAGCTGTGTGTCCTGCTTAATTCAAGTGCTTTTAAGGTTCAGGACTTAGAGGGGGATGTATTTGTCCTTGTACTCACATTGTTTTCACTTGTTCCTAAGAATTGTTTTTCCTTTTCCCCCTTTCTCTTAAGTTTTGGGTTGGCATTTGTGAGACTGTTTTAGGTGCCAGGTTTTATTCCTGAGTGACACTGATGGACACAGGTCCCAGGACAGCACACCTGAGCTCAGGGCTTCTGCCCATGTGCATCTGCTTTTTATATTATTTTAATATGCTGGTTTGTGACTTGTTTTCTCAGTCTCATAAAGTCCTTTGCATTCCATTCTCATCCTTGTTGCTCTGAATAACATAGGATGATTTTAAAGAGTGTTCATCTGTTTGACCCTGGTTTTGCCTGTTTAGGAATGCACTGAACTGACAGCAACACAAAACTCCCCTACTGATCCCTTTCCTCTGGATGTTTCTGTTTGCAAAGTGGGTTATAAGTCAAACAAAAACACAATCAAGTTGATTGAGATGTTTTTTATGGGGACTTTTTTCCAGCTGTGGGAAACTAATTTCACCTTCCTTTTGGTGCCAGGCTGTGTTCCCAAGAGGTGGGACCCCCATCCTGCAGTTTGTGGAGGACAGGATCCAGACCACCATGGTAAAGTAGAGCTGCAGTCAGCTGGCTGAGGGCTGGGGGTGCATCCAGAGCAGCTTCTCCTGAGCTCCACGAGCTCTGCTAAGCCACTGCCAAACTCTGAGTGTTTGTTTCTTTGCTGTCACTGTGCATGAGGCAGGAATTAATTTCTGTTATTTAGAATCCCAGGCTGGTTTGGTCTGAAAGGGACCCCAAAGCCCACCCAGTTCCACCCTCTGCTGTGGGCAGGAACACCTTCCACTATTCCAGGTGTCTCCAGGCTCTGTCCAGCCTGGCCTTGGACACTTGCAGGGATCCAGGGATGGCCACAGCTGCTCTGGGCACCCTGTGCCAGGGCCTGCCCACCCTGCCAGGGAAAGATTTCCAGTGTGCCATCTAACTCTGCCCTCCTTTGTCTTAAGGCCATTCCCCCTTGTCCTGTCCCTCCATGCCCTTATACACCCCCTGTACATTGAGTTGATCAGCTCCCAGATCTTTGGGAAGAAAAACATGGAATATTTTCCATGTGATCTCAGGACTGGTCACTGGTGCAGTTTAAACTTCTTGCATATGTGGTATTTCAATTATAAATTAAGTATTTATTATTGTGGTTGACTTTTAGACATCTCACTGAGCTCAGTGTTCTTCAGCCCTTCAAAAAGTATGTAGTAACTTCTGAAGCTGAAAATTATTAACTTCTTTCTCCCTAAATTTCCCTCCCAGCTGACTGGAATTGCAATTGGAGCTGCAGTTGCACTGTTGCTTATAGCGGTTGTTGTGTTTGTCGTGTACAGAAGAGTGAGACAGTCTAGTAAGTACTTGATAACCATGTAAGTTTTAAAACCAGTTTTTCCATCAATCTTGAGTCTTTTTGTAATTTTCTGTGGTAGTTGTTTGCTGCAGAGCTGTGGTTCTTGCAGGACAGCAGCTTTAAAGGATGGAGAACTTGTGCTGGTTCCCTCCCCCAGGTGTGAGCCCAGAAGTGTCACATGCAGGACCTGGAGGTTTTATTTCAGTGTCAGCCTCAGGACCAGCTGTGAATTCTGCAGATGAATTAAATCCTACTGTGATTTCACTGTCACAGATGGAGAAATGGTTGAATTAGAGGTTTCCTTGAGGAGATTAAAACCACCCAACCCTTCAGTCTGCCCAGAGAGCCCTTTATCTCCTCTGGGGCTGAGGTGGAGCCTCAAGGCAGCCCTGCCTGGGTCTGGCTTGGCCAGAGCTGGGGAGTGAGGGATCCCAGGTGGTTTAAACTCCAAACCCTGCCCACAGGAGCTGTTCTGGAGGCAGCCAAGTCCCCAAGCTGTGCTCAGGTGCTCTCCCAGCTGCTGAAGGTGGTTTCTGATGTGATGCTTCTGTTTCAGAACAACTTCAGCCACACGTGCCTCAGTACAGGTTTCGCAAGAGGGACAAAGTGATGTTCTACGGGAGGAAGATCATGAGGAAGGTGAGGGCACCTGGTGAAATCCAGTGTAAAGTGGAGAGATGTAAAGTTTGCAACACTTCACAGGCTGAGCCTGGCCCAGGGCCTTCAACCTATAAATGTCACTGGGATGTTGTGGATGTGTCAGAACTCCTGCAGTGCTGACTGCATTGCTGATGGAGCAGCAGCAGCTTCTCTTTCCGGCCAGACCTTTCCTCTTTGAAAAATATTTGCAGTCACTGAGGGTAGCAATAAATAAATGAGTATCTAACTCCTGTAGGGAGTTAATGGTTGTTTAAATATCCCAGAATCCCAGACTAGTTTGGGTTGGAAAGAACCTTGAAGCTTATCCCATTCCACCCCCTGCCACGGGCAGGGACACCTCCCACTGTCCCAGGCTGCTCCAAGCCCTGTCCAGCCTGACCTTGAACACTTCCAGGGATCCAGGGGCAGCCACAGCTTCTCTGGGCACCCTGTGCCAGGGCCTCCCTGCCTTCATAGGGTCCTGGCTGTTCCTTGTGCTGCCAGGTCCAGGTGTGCACTCCCTGCTAAACCAACATGTGTAGAAAAATAAGGTACAGGGAAGTAACCATCCTTAGTCACCCTGTGTGGAGGAACACTTCCTCCTGTGAACTGCCCCAGCCTCTGCCTCCCACACTTCACTGAGGTGAATTCAAACACTTTGACTTAATTAGACACTGGTGGGTTTAATATTCAGTTCTGGAGCTGGTTCATTGTGGAGGAGGTGGTTACTCTCTGAATCTTGTATGGCAGGTCAACCCTTAAGTAAAACTTGGCCAAAAAAGCCTTCAATGAGAGGAAATTTTGTGTGTGCAGTATCATAATTTTAATATTCTTGATGATTTTCATGTGCAACTTCATAATTTCAATAATTTTAAACCAAGTTGTTTATATGTAATTCACATAAGTAAAGAATGCTTAGAATTCCACATGGTAAAATAATTTCAGGTAGTTTTTTGTTTGAGTTTTAGACCTTACTTTTTGCTTTTCTTCCTGAGTAAGGCAGAGAACATTACACCCAAACTGCTGTGGGTTGCACTTCCTGGGTTTTTTATAACATACCAAGATTTCACCTTAAAAAAAAGAAATCCCTCCAAAGTAATTAAAGATTCCTTTTGTGAGAGAAACTTTTTATAGAGACTCAACTCTTAAGGTAACAAGTGGAAAATTGGAAATGTTCTGAAAGTACCTAATGAGGGGCTTGCTTGGTGTAGCAGTTATGGCATTTCTCCAGAGGGTGGCACCTCGGAACTAGGAAATGCAAGGAAAAGCCTTGGTTTGTCACCATCACAGCCACACAGAATTCTGGAATATCCTCAGCTGGAAGTGACCCACCAGGATCACCCAGCCCAGCCCCTGTCCCTGCCCAGACCCCCCACCAAGCCCACCCTGGGCATCCCTGGCAGTGCTGTCCAAAGGCTCCTGGAGCTCTGGCAGCCTCGGGGCCGTGCCCATTCCCTGGGGAGCCTGGGCAGTGCCAGCACCCTCTGGGGGAAGAACCTTGCCCTGAGCTCCAGCCTGAGCTGCCCTGGCCCAGCCCCAGCCGTGCCCTGGCTCCTGTCCCTGTCCCCGAGCAGAGATCAGTACCTTACTCTTCTTGCTGATGCTGAATGTTCCTGAATGAGAACCACAGCTAGGAAGCCTCCATTAGCACTGTAGTAGTTGATTGATAAAATCAAAATATACTCGTTTTGTAGAAAGGAAGTGATCCTGAAGTAGGTATTCCTATCCTCCAAGGTCTTACAGGAGCTCTTCACTCTGCTTACACTCTAATGGCTGGTAGATGTGTTGGTGCCTCAGCAGGGTTAGAATTAGTGGGTTGCTTTTTTTGGTTTTGGGGTTTTGTGACTGGTTTTGTGTCCATTATTTCCCCCTAGGTTACAACACTTCCCAACTCTCTGGTTGGGAACACCGTCCCTCGCCAGCGGATGCGGAAACGGGCAAAGGTTTTATCTCTGGCTAAAAGGTACTTGGGGAATGGGAAGATTCATGTCATGGGGGCTGGTTTGGGGTTTCTGTTTGTGATGTGGAACTTATCCCTAGCAGAGTCCTTTTCTGCAGCTGTTGGTTTTTCCCAGTCCTTTTCCAGCTGGGAGGTTTGCTGGACTGGGATAGTTTTGGTAAGAAAAGTCAGGAGGGTGGAATGTTTTAGCTAATTGATAATGTGTAACTTGGGATGGTGAATTTTAGTATTTACTATATGCTTATTTAAAGTTTCTTATTAGTACAGATTTAATATTTTGTATTAGTACAAATGAGGGAACATCCTGAACTTCCTTTTTCCTTCGTAGGATTCTGCGTATTAAGAAGGAATGTCCAACTCTGCAGAGGAAAGAGCCTCCTCCTTCTTTGCTAGAGGCAGATCTGACTGAATTTGATGTCAAGAATTCCCACTTGCCATCAGAAGTCCTGTACATGCTTAAAAATGTCAGGTAATGTTAAATGGAACGAGAAATTTCAAGTTTGGTTTTGATGGATGTTCGAGTGATGTAAATATTTGAGTTTGTGTCAAATCTTGGATTTTACAATTGCATGGTCAGAATGCTGAGGGAGTTGACTGAAATTCATCTGAGCTTAAGGACAAAATGAATGACTTTGAATTTTCTAGAAACATTAAGAAAATAGCTGAGTTTGTTTTAAAAATAAAAAAAAAACAGAGATGGTGGAGAAAAAGGAAGTAGTTTAGTTGCCTCAGTTTGAGAGTAGTGCTAGTAAAGGTTTTCTAACATGAACAGGTTTAGTGCACCTTAAAACTTCTGTTTAGGCTGTATCAGGCAATTTTTTTAATACAGAAAACCATCATAATTGGTAAATGTTAATTAGATACCATATTGACAGCTCCCTGGGCTGCAGGCTATTTTACCTCTCTGCCTGAAAAGGTTGCAAATAAATCAAAGTCAACTTAATCCCCAGAGCTCTTTGTCAGACTAAGAAGAAGGGATGTTCTTTGTGCCCCTTCAGCAAGGGGTTAAATTGCTGACACAGCAAAGAGGAGGTCTTCCAGTCTGTAATTTTGGTTTTGCTTGTGGATGTTCATTTTTCCTTCCAGTTGTGATATAATGCAGTCCTGAAGGTCAGTCATTCTCAAATAAAAATGCTATTTCAGTCATCTGAACTTGCTGCTGTGGAATTATGGTCTCCTATGACTAATTGATGTTGCAGTAGGATTTGATGGATTAATCCTGATAAAAGTGAGCTGTTGGAGCTCTGTACAGAGTGATCAGGTGTGAAACCATATTTCTCTCTGCCTGGCAGTGACTGACTGGAGTCAAGATGCATGTTACCAGCAGGAGATGGAATATTCCAAACTTGCAATTACATGCAGATGACAGGAGCTTTTCCCTCTTTTCAGTATTTCTCCTATGTCCTGCTTCCACGGACAGGGCAGCTGCACTGAAAGGGGAAGTTCCTGGGGTAACTTTTCTCACAGAGGGTGTGTATCAGGCAGGTTTTTATTTTTATTCCCCACCACAGGCCATGCTGGTGTTTGCTGGAGGAGGTTTGGCTGTAATTCCTTCTGAGCCTGCATTCCTTGGAGGGCTCCTCCAAAGGAGCCCCAGTATTTACAGTTCTGTGTTTCATGTTGGTCTTGCACCTTATTTTGGGGAGCTCTTTGAGGCTCCTTCCCTGCAGCTGGGCTTCCTCTGCTCCTCACAGCTGGGGCTTTGCTAATTTAGGAAGGATTTTCCAAAGGCTGTGACAATTTCAGGTTTTCCCTTTGCATTTTCTTTGCTGCAGGGTCCTTGGGCACTTTGAGAAGCCCCTGTTCCTGGAGCTGTGCAAGCACATGTTCTTTGTGCAGCTGCATGAGGGCGAGTACATCTTCCGTCCCGGGCAGCTGGACGACAGCATCTACGTGGTGCAGGATGGAAAGCTGGAAGTTTGCATCCAAGAAAGTGTAAGAACCCACTCAGACTCAGATGTTTATTAGTTCTTAGCTATGTTACAGTCTCACAAGCTGTGAGTTCTGCAGTACTTTAACAAGGTAAAAATGCAGGTGTATCTCTCTCTCTGCAAGGCCTTTTAAGGATAAATTGTCCAATTAAGAAATGACACCTAAATTATTTTTACTTTTAACCCAATAACCAATCATCTGTGCACTGCAATGTGGACTTTTTTATCCACTTACACAATACCACCCAAACCCATGGAGAAGAAGATGAAGAAGAAGGACCAGCCTCCACCCTAAAACCTCCATCTTGCTTTATATATGTATATATGTTTTACTGTAGTCTAAAACCTTAAACTCTAAGTTTCCCACCCTGTGATATTAGACACTTCTATTCATACTACCCACCCATAATTCCAGTTCTGTCATTCCATTTTGGAAGCTCCCCCATGGCCTCAGGTCAAATGTAGTGTTCTCTTGGGGGTCAGTGGCTGTCAGCACAGAAAGTCTGAAATTCTCAGCAGCCAGGGTTCCAACAAGAACACACTGCTCTGCACTTCCTGGGAGAAATCTGTTGGCACAGCAGATAGGCTGGCATGAATCATTAAGCATTGATTAAACTTAGACATGTGAATTACAGTGGTTTAGGAGGGATTAATCCCAGCTCTTTGGGGCTGTGTTATTTGTAAAGATCAAGGTTTGTAGCAGTCCCTTGTGTCTCAGATGAGAGAGCAGAACACTGAGCTGATGAGGCAGCTGGAATTATCCTCACACAGGAGATGCAGAAGTTATTGAGGGAGCAAGGTGGGCTTGGAAACATTCACCTTTGGAAAGGTCATTACGTAGAGGATCAGGGCACAGAGAGCAGGAGAGAGACCAAGCTCACCTCAGAACAGGCCAGCAGGAGTCAGTGGGTTTGTCTGGGAGGTGGAAGAGTCAGATTCACTTTTGTGTAGATGGGGAAAAAAGATGTTGGTTTGTTTTCCATATGAGTCTCAAAATGTTGAGCACCAGTGCTTGTGATCCCTTCTGCCAAGTTAAATTTTTAATTTTTACTTTCTTGCTGATTGAACTTTGAGTTTAACTTTTGGATGTGAGCAGTTTTCCAGTGGCTGAAAGTTTAGTGGGCCTATGTTTGGAAATTATATAAAATTTGCTGATTTCTGTGTATTTTTACATTTTACTGCTCCTGTTTTTTACAACCTCTTGACAGGTAACCCCTCAGTAAATAGAGCTCATTGTGCCTCTGGATGAAGGAAGCTGTGTTTTGTTGGTGTTAAATAGCAAAGACAAGCAGATCACACCATCCCTGGAAAAAAACTGGCTCATAGTTTCTTTTGATTTATCACTTTTAGAAAGCTGGTTTAAAACCCTGTGGTTGGAATTAGCACATTTCCATCAGAGCAGAGAGAAAAGAACCACCTGAACTTTCTGAAATGCTGCAAGTTTGCCAAAATGCAGCTGTGAGGCTGCAGTAATGCTGTGTGTGTGCTTGCAGGATGGAACAGAGGTGGTGGTGAAGGAGGTGCTGGCAGGAGACAGCGTGCACAGCCTGCTGAGCATCCTGGATGTCATCACGGTGAGTTCTGGGAGGGGCTCATCCCTGCTGGCTCCCACTGAGCCTGGCAGGGGAAGCAGGCCTTGGGCATTCCTAGGGAAGAATCACAATGCAAAATGGCTTTTCTGATAACTCCTCCCAGGCCTTTGCAGGTGTAAGCTGAGCTTGGTGGTGTGGAGGGTGCTCATGAAATGTGTGCTTGGCTGGCTGCTTCTGATTGGCAGGAGGATCTGAATGATCCCTTTGTGTCTGGAATACTGAGATTACAGTTTGATTTGTTCAAATCACAGCTCAGGCAGGAACAGGACAGGCTGGGGCCCAGCAGTCCAGGCTTTTACATGTTTGATGGGTTGCTTAATGAATTTGTTTTTATTTAGTCTAATGAAAATAAATCTGACAGTTGTTAGTACTGTGATTTTCCTGTGAAACCAGTTGATGGATTTATTTTGTTTTGTAACATCAGTGGTGCTGGTGGCCAGTTGAGGGCTGTGCTCTTTGGCAGGGGCCAGGATGAGCTGAATGCTGATCCTATTCAGTGCAAAATTGGTGGATTTTGTTTCAGTTGGAATTAGACTGATGGTTTTGCTGAAATCATTTTAGGAATGCCTAAATGGAAGGTGTTGAATTCAACATCTTTGAAGTACCCAAACCCTGAAGGTGTTTTCCTGAAGTATTTTGATAGGGTGGGATTTGAGAGGGTGAAGATAAATCTAGTCAATAAGTTGTTCATGTTTACCATGTGCCATGTTTCTGTTGGCTGTTGCTGTTCATCAAAAGGTGTCATTGCTCTGTGTGTGAGGAGCTGGATGGGCAGCCCAGAGAGTGGTGGGGAGCAGTGCTGCATCCCGCTGGCAGCCAGTCACCAGGGGTGTCCCTCAGAGCTGGGGTCAGCTCTGCTCAGTGTTTTTATTGATGACATGGATGAGGGGATTGAGTCTTTCATTAGTAAATGTGCAGGTGACACTGAGCTGGGAGCGTGTGTCCATCTGTTGGAGGGTAGGAGAGCTCTGCAGGCAGACCTGGAATGGTTGGAGGGATGGAAGAGTCCAATAGGATGAAGTTTAGTAAGTCCAAGCTCCCAGTCCTGCATTTTGGCCACAAGTTAAAGGATTCTCTGAAGTGCTCTTTGTCACTTAGAAAAAGCAGGCACACACCTCTATATCCACATTATCTGTATGTGGATGTATTTTGTACATACATATTATGTATGTCTGTAGTTCCCGTGAAACCTGTCAACAGTGATAACGTTTTTTAAGCTTGGTCACAGTTTTCTCTATAGAAAGGGAATAATTTGGACTGTAGCAGGTCTGGTTCTTGCTGTCAAAATCATAATATCTTTGTAAATCCATATTAGTTATTTTCACCACGAAATTTTCTTCATGACAATATTCTAAAGAGCAGGGCCATCATAAAGGAACATGAATACCAGTCATGTTCTTGCTTGTTTAAAATGAATATAAGAAAAGAAATCCTTGTGTATCAGTGCTTTATGGCTTTGTTTTCTAAAAAAGTGGTTGCCATTCATTTTTTATCCTGTTGGGTTTTTAAAATTTTTAATTCTCATTCTGTAATTTTTTTCTCTTTCTCATTAGTTATACCACTGGTAAGTAAAAAAAAAAAAAATAGAAATGATTGAAAGTGTGCTGAACAGAGTTAGCAGTCTGCAGAAGAATCTGTAATGAAAAAACCTTGAAATATTTTTTTGCTAAACTTGTTCTCATTTATTTTTACAACTCTTTTGTTCCTCACTTCCCAGCTTTGTGAGCTGCTTGTTTTGTTGCTGTTTTTCCTCTTCCTTATATTCCTTGCAGACTTTAGGTAGAGGAGTAGCATGAAAATAGGCAAGGAGAGAGGAAGTAGCACTGGATCAAAATAGAGGAGACCCTTCAGTGTCATCCCAAAACAGTGAGTGAGTCTTAGAACATCCTGCAGATACCATAAAGTGAATTAGATTTCACTGCACCATCAAACACATGGCTGTGCTGTGAAGAAAGGGTGCATTCAGAGAGGATTTAGTTGTCTGAGCTGGATTTGTGATTCTTTTGACTTATTTTGCAGCACCTGATATCAGGCTGGCCCCTCGCTTAGTTGAGATTTGTGCAAGAAGGTTGAGGGTGCTGCAAGAAGTGGCAAATCTTGTTGGTGGACCTAAAAGAAAGGTCACACCAGAGGTACTTTTCTAATTGAATCTTTCAGCTTTTAAACTGAAAAGTCCCTTCAGTTCTACTGAAGTTCTACAGTTCTATGTATACAAAGATAGCAGCTGTGACATGAGCCTCCCCTTATTCCAAGAACAGATTGATGCTGCTTTCTCCAAACTCTCATGAGAAACTGGAAGCTTTTGAACCCAAATAGCTGCAGGCCCTTTCCTGGTATTCTGGAACATTTCTGAGGTGCAGTTAATAACTTTGACTTGACACTGCCTCAAATACAAAGAAATCTCTGAGCTGAGCCTTGTTGATGTCTCTGTTTTCAGCAACTCTTGTGAGAGCTTGTGTGTGCAGCCAGAGCTTTTCCCAGAACAGTCAATGCTCATCCAGAGTGACCTGGTCCAGCAGAGATGTGATGCTGATTGCTGGAGATTTGGGGTTCACTTTTCTCTTGTCCTGCATGTGGAGATGCTTTTAGGAAAACTGGGCCCTGGTGGCATAGTTGGAATAAGAAAGTTGGAGAAAGAACAGGCTGTGAGGGATATATTGATCAAATGGCAGTGATTGAGGGGGGGGAAGGTGAAAGTCAGGATTAAAAGAAGCTGGAAAAACACTTGGATAAAGGTGAGCCTGCAGGGCTGACAAGATGGATGAGGTTATAAAGAAGTGATTGATGGCTGCAAGAGCTTTGGGTGCAGCAGTGCTGATGTAGAGGATGTCAGGAAGGAGTGAAGGAAGACAAAATCTAGCCATGGAAATGGGGAGAACATCCCAGATTCTTGGGTCCAAAAAGGAGCTACCACTGCAGGTGGGAGAATGTGAAACATCCATGTCTCTTGCAGCTGATTTTCTGACCAAGCTTGGTTGGATTTGGCCATAAGCTGTCACCTGAGTTCAGCTGCTGCTTGGAGGTGATGCCTCAGCTCTTGGAACGAGACAGAAGTAAATAGTTACCTGCCCCGAGAACAAAAAGTTCTCTGTTGAAAAAAACCCTGTTTCATAACTGATTATAACTTAACTGTTCTTGTCATCTCAGTGTGTGATTGCAAAATAGTATAATTTGAACGTGGTATTCTCCCTGTGCTGCTGATAACATTAGAGCTGAGAGAAGTGACAATTATGGAAGATTTCCTCCTCACACTCCTCTGACAGCTCTTGCATGTCCCAGCCCCATTAGCCATGGTGTTGGCCCTTTCAGAAGAGCTGCTCTCATGCAGGGACTTCAGAGAGGCAAAATTATATGCTGAAAACTCAGAGGAATGGGCTGTTCTTTAGAGGAAAAGGCTTCTGCATTGTTATCTGTTATTATCTTAAAGCTGTTTTTCTAAGGTTGTCAGCACTGAGTACTTTCCAGAAAAAACCTAAGCACTTTACTGGGTAGACTAGAGACCAGAGTTCTGGGATACCTAGGGCTCAGTTTGCTCTTTGGAATATTCATGAAACACCATTAAACTTGATACTTATCATTGTCCAGCAACTGAAGATTTCATAATTTCCTTGGTTTTTTACTATATTTTTGCTGTAGAGATTGGTAGAAAATATAGTTGATGTCAAATGCAGACTGTATACATTTTCTTTTACATGTAAGTATAAGACATCTAAATTAATTCTTCATGTAAAGCCAGGCTTCAAACTGGCCTGTAAAAGAGGCTTGCTGCATTTATTTTTGTGTACAGCCAAAGCACAGAAATGTTATTCGTTAATTTCTTTACTTAATTAAAAGAAATTTGGAAAAACTGAGGACACTGGGAGCTTTGCACTGTAGGTCAAAGAGTTGTTTAAAATTTCAGGTCCCTTAGGAACTTGAAAATCAAGGCTATTAATATCATCCCCAGATTTTATAAAAAGGTCAGCTGAAGTTGGTGTAATTAAGAAATTGGTTCCAATTAATTTAATTTAATTTTAGAATCTGCTTCATGGTGCCTTCCAGACCAGCAGGCAGACAGAGCTGCAGCTTTATTTTCCAGAGTCATTAGAGAAAGTCTCTGGTTTGGTTTTGCTGGGCTCTTTAGGCAGGAATTCCTTCAGAATGCTTGTGCTGAGTTGTGTGATGCTCTGCAAGTCTTGCAGGCAGTTTGGTTTGTAATCAGCATTTAACATCTGTGTGTCAGTGTTGGAAAAAAGGTGCCTTGTGTTGCTGTGGAGGGGAAAAAGCTGCTGGAGCTGTGAGATGCTGTTAAAATAGAAACTCCATTTCTTCTCCTGCTCTGTGCTGCAAAAAGGCTCTTTTTATCTTATCAATACTGTGTAAATCAATATTTGATGGATTAGTAAATTAATTTATGAGTTAGAGATCTTGTTTCCAGCATTTATTAAGTGGGTGAAAGGGGTATTGTCTGTCTTTTTAGCCAAGTGTTTGGCAGTAGATGTTTGTTAAAATCTGTTCTAGTTTGAGGGGGAAAATCCAAACCCAGAGACTTGCTTTCCAGTGTGAAAAAAATCTCTGTATTCTACCCACTTTTCATTTGTTTGTTAGTTCTCCATCTGTTCTTTGAGCAGGATGGTCTAGACCCACTTTGTCTCCAGTAAAGTGAAGCTGTTTGGATTTGTCACATGGAATATTTGAAGTGTATATATATATATGAAAAAAAAGTGTGTATATCTTGAAACACAAGAAATCTGCCTGTCTTTTGTCTTCCTCCATTATGTCTGTAATTGCTGTACAATTTTGTTGTGTTTTTCACTGGTTGTGTGAGTCTGGGGTTGTTTATGCAGCAAATAACTTGGTTGTCAGCACAGATAATAAAATCTACAAACCCTCTTTTCTCTGCAGCCTTGACTAGCTGGGGTTTCAGAGGCTGGCTGTGTCATACAGCTGTGTCAGAGCTGAGAGCCTGGCACTTCCCTCACCTGATCCAGCTCCCTGGATCTCTCATTTCCCTGCCCTGTCTCTGGTGCAGGTGTGAATTCACCCTCAGTACACCCCCGTGGTCCTGGAGCACCAGCTCAAGGCTCCTTGTGGTCAGAGGTGTCTGTCAGACACAGACAGCAGCAAAGCAGGACTTTGGGAGGAATTGGATTGGATCATGGGTGGATTAACCCCCTGTCTCTGGAACTTTCTCTTAGGGTCACCCTGCTCCCTATAAAACCGTCTCGGCCCGAGCAGCCTCTCCGTCCACAATACTGAGGCTTCCAGCCAGTGCCTTCCAGGATGTGTTCCAGAAATACCCTGAAACCCTTGTGAGAGTGGTGCAGGTAGGTAGAGCTGAGGGGGAAGGGGAACCACTCTCATTTCTCAGTTACAGGAGGATATTTAGAGGCTCAGCAAGCTCATCATCCGTCCTTTGGTAGGTACAGAACTGCTCAGCACATCTTACCAAGATTTGGGCTTGTTCTGCTGTTCTCCTGGCTGTTGAGCCCTAGACTTAATAATCCAGCATTATCCCAAACAGGAAAACATAATTTATGTATCTGTGAATCTCCATTAATTGGATTTCTGCCTGTGGTACCCTCATCAATCAGCCAGACCTGCAGTGTGAGTCTCTTGGTCCTTGGGGAGTAGAAAGGTGCTGGTGTGGGCTCTGCAGCTTGGGGGGGACCAGGAGGGCTCCAGGATGGCTGAGAGTCATGAACAGACTGTCACATGTCCTGAAACAGGACTGCTGGACCCTCAGGAGCTGTTTGGTGAGGGCTGATGCTTTGGAAGAGTCACAAAATTCAGACTGACATGTGAATTTTCACTTTCAAAGCCTCTGTCAGCACCTGAGGGAAGAGCTGTGCTTTGTGTCAGTTGTGTTGCCCTTCTGCTTCTTTGCAGGGGCTCAGACAGCTCTCCAGGGAGCATCTCCTGCAGGTGGGAGGTGGTGCAGGGATCAGGTTAAGGATTTCCAGGGGTGGTGCCTTGTCCCACAGGTGTAGCAGCCACAAGGTGACTCCACGAGTCACTCTGGGCTGTCCTTTTGCTTTGCCATCACTTCTGAATCTGTTTGTCCTTGCAAACTGTTCTGGTCTCTGGGTGATTTATGAGCAACACATGAACCTCTTCATACTGCTGGTTGAAGGAGAACAGATCATTAACACCAAATTAATTTCCTCTGTGAGAGCTAATAAAGAAGAGAGGGTGGCTCAGGAGTGGGAATTAGCTGGCAGGGCAGAGGAAGGTGCCACTGATCCCAGTGTTAGCTTTGAGTGCTTGTGGGGCAGTGGAACAGCTTCTCTATGGGGAGAGCTGGAATAATTTTTTTAATGAAGAGGAAAATTGGACACAAATTTTCTGTTTCAAAGCACTTTTACTATTGATGTTTATAGGAAACAAAAGGCATTTGGTGTTTGGGAGTAAGACTTTTGATTCTTGTGCCATCAGATGATTGTGAAGTCTTTGGTAAATCATTTGAATCTGTCTCAATTTATCAGCTGCTAAAAAGCAATTTCAGCTTAGTGTACAGTCTGTATTTTATAGAATGCTTTCAGGTACCCTGGTGCATGATTGTGTCTAAATGCCAGAATGCGTGTGGGAGAATGCTAAATCCATTGCTGTTGCTTCTTTGTTCCCTGCCTGCAGATCATCATGGTGAGGCTGCAGAGGGTGACATTCCTGGCCTTGCACAACTACCTGGGGCTGACCACGGAGCTCTTCAGCTGTGTAAGTTTGGGAGGCAGGCCCTCTGCTCTCCTGGCAGGGCACAGAGAGGTTTTCCTTCTTCCAGAAGGTCATAAAGCAAATGCTGCATATTAATTTCATAATGACAGTGCTTGAGGACTGAGGCACTTGTATAACCAGCCCATAAAACCCAGCCTACACTCATGCCTGGGGAATTGGTGGGGAGGCCTAAACTTCCCAAGTGCATCATTCCGTGGCTGATGAGTGTGCTCTGCTGGGTGTGCTCCAGCACTTCTGATGTTTGCTGATGATGTCACCTCTGCCTGGGGCAGTGGGGAAAACGCTGCACCCGTGGTGGTGGCACAGGGACAGGGAATGTTCAGTGTCGAGCTGGGAGTCCCCAGGCCCTGCTGGGATGCACTGAGGGAGCTGCAGATCCCAGGGCAAGCCGCCCTTGGGGATCTGGGGCTGATGAGCACAAGCTGAGTGGTTGTTGGGGGTCTGTGCAGGCTCCAGGGTGTGGGACACGTGTCAGGGGGTGGTTGATGTTTGCCTGTCCCCTCTGCTCCCAGCAGAATCAGGGCACCCCTCTGATCTCCGTGAGCAGCGTCACCGCTGGAGGCAGCGCCGGCAAGGCGGGGAAGAGACAAACACCCAGTGCCTTGGAGGAGGAACGTGGAGAGAAGTTTGAAAAGTCTGGGGAAGCCCTGGAAATGGGTAATGCTTCTGGAAACATGGAGGAGCTGTCCTCTGGGATCTTCTTTAATTTTTGTACTACTCGCAGAATCCCAGCCTGTGGTGTCCCCTGGGGCCTGCTGACACCCTGGTCATCCCCAGTGTGGAACCCACACTGGCCTGGGTTGGAAAGGACCTTAAAGCTCATCCAGTGCCACCACCTGCCACCATGGCAGGGACATCTTCCACTGTCCCAGGCTGCTCCAAGCCCCAATGTCCAGCCTGGCCTTGGGCACTGCCAGGGATCCAGGGGCAACCACAGCTGCTCTGGGCACCCTGTGCCAGGGCCTCACTGCCCTTAACAGTAAATAATTTCCTCCCCAAATCCAGTCTAACCCTGTCCTCCTTCAGCTTGAGGCCATTCCCCTGTGTCCTTTCACTGCCTTTGGTCCACTGTTGATATCACTGCTATTGATCAGAGGATTTTTATTTTATCAAAGTAGTTAAGGATTGTCTTAGATTCATTTCAGGTTTGAAGCCTTTGAATAGTTCTTAGCTTCAATGGGGAAATATTACTGTGTTGTTAATGATATTGAGGGATGAAGGAAAAGGGAAAAATAAGTGACTCCTCATTTTGAATGCAGAGAGGGAGTTGGGAAAATTCAGCACTGTAGACACTAGCAGTAGAATTGCTGGATATGTGTCTTTTCAGGCTAAATACTCAGTACTGAAGGTGAAGCCAGGAAAATAAATGGAGTTGAATTTTGCCTCTGCAGATGGAAAAAATTCGTTAATTCAAAACCAGGAAAAAGGTTTAATTTAATAATAAATTTAATATTTAATGTCCACGTTTCAGAATCTTAAATCAACCTTTAACAGTAGGTAGTTAAAGGTTCTTGTTGTTAGAGAAACTTGCTTTATTAGGGGATACCTTGTGTTTACATCATTTGTTTTTAAATTTCAGAAATGTTGCGGATTTCTGGTACAGAAAACTCTGAGCATGTTTTCAGAAGAAGCCTTTCATCACCTCCCTATGCAGGCTCTACAGAGGCTTCTAGTAAGTAGTGCTTGGCAAAATTGTGGGGAGTATGTAATTTATCTAATCATGGGGGAAACCAGATGATATCTGGAGTGCTGGGTTAGATAATTTTCCTGTTTATGGTGGATAATCATCTTGCAGTCCTGTTCATGGTAGATAATCATCTTGCAGTGGTGCTGCTTCCTAACTCATTGGTCAAAAAATTTAGTAACAAATGGACTATTATCCCAGAGAGCATTCCCTTGCTGTCATTATCAGCAATGAGGAACATCATTTGGCTACCAAGACCTGCAAATGAAGAGCTTTATTAATTGATATTACTGAAAAAAACTGAATTATGATGATAGGCCATCATCTTTCACATAAAAGATGACACACGTTTCTTGCTTGGCTGATTGTCCCAAAAAGCACATTACATTGCTTTGCTGCTTTTAGAGGAATGTTCTTTAGAGTGGATAATAAAGGTGATGGATCATGGGATGCTCTGAGGAGACATTTATGAGGCTGAGCTGCTTTGATGCTGCAGTATCATTTTGGGAAACTTCAGTTACTCCACGGTAGACATTTTCCTCTGGGTCTTGTGTTTAGGGCAGCTTTGTGCTTCAAGGTGGAAAAACTGGAGTTCTTGTGGGAATCACAAAGCGCAGGCATCTGTCTCTGTTAGATGAGTAATAAATTAACCACTGTCAGGGAATTCCAAGCTCCTGCTCAGGTACTGTTAATAGAGAAATGTTTAATCAGTGGAATAAAGGTGCCCTAGGTACTTTAGAAGATACTTTTATTGCTCACCTTGCTATTAAGTGACTTAAGAGGAAGGAGCATACTATGAGGGGTTAAAGGGCTTGGAGACAGGGAAGAAGGAGGGAGCCAGGCTGAGGGAGCCCTGAGCACAGAGAGCTTTCCCCAGGGTAAGGGTTGTGTCACTTGTTGCTGCCATACAAAGCTGCTGGTGTGGAGAGGAGAGCAATGGGGAGTTCCTTCAGTTTTAACACTGGAGGGCTCATTTATTTCCTCTTCAGTTCCTCTGGGCAAGTGTGAAGGGTCCCACTCTAGATTCTTCATGGTTTCCATGTTACTGTCCAGAGGGGTGGAAGTGATGCAGAAATAGGGTTTTGTTTGGGGTAAGTTTGTCAGGGAGACAAATTAAGAGAAAATACTGACTGACTCACGCAAGACTTGGCTTAATCTTCACATGTGTGAGGTTGTTTTACACTAAGAATTATAAAACGCACCAGTGGTAAATGAATTAATCCTTGCCCTGAACACAGCCCCTTCCCCAGGTAAATGAGGCAGTTCAGTGAGCTCTGCCTGTGCAGCCCTGTGACATTTCAGGGACAGTCCTTGTGTGTTCTTAGGAGCTTTAATGTGGAAGGATCCCTGCAAAACTCTCAGTGGGTATGTCCATTTGTCCTTCCTTTCTCCTTTCATGTGTCATAAAAGTTATGCCAAGGTACACAGAGCTTAGCAGATAGAGAGAACTAATTTTTACTGACAGAAGGAGCATATCTAATTGGGTAATTATGATTTGCCTCACTTAACAGAGCTGATTTCTTCTCACTGTTTAGCTTGCACAGAAAGTGTCTTGATGTCTGTAATGAAAAGATCAAGATATTGCTTCAGAATCTGTTCCACTTCTTACTGTGTGTTCAGACTCCATAGAATATTGATCATGTTTATTATTAATTCAGAGAGGAGAAAACTGTTAGAGTCATACAAGTGCTGTTATCTCAACATCTCCTTGATTTGCTTGTTGTTAGAATTAATAAACACTGCTAAAAATTGCTTTGGGAGAAAGCACTTCTGCCTCAGTTGCTCCTGAGGCTGGCTGTAATCTGTTCTGGTTTTTTGTGTGGTTATCTAACTTGAAGCATAGCAGATGAGGGAATGGGATTCTGCCAGCTCAGGCTACTCTGCTTTATAAGTATACTAACTTTGTGTGGAGAAAGATAGAATTAATTCATGGAAGCATCTGGGCTGGGGTACAGGGGAATTAGGAAGCAGAAATAAAACAGCAGGGCCTTTTGGATGTAACAACTTCACCCCTTCATTGTCCCTGGAAATAAGTTTTCCTAACTCTATTTTTAAGGTTAAACAGCAGTTGTCTTTCATTGTTTTGGTGGGGTTTTTTCCCTGAAGAGTTGGAGCTTTCTCCCAGAGCCCTGAAGTGTGGCACTGGCAGAACATGGCAGGGAAGGCACTTAATAGCATCAACTGCATGGCTATTTATTTTTATTTTTTATCTTATGTCTTGTAAGTGCTGATGAAAATCAACTTTGGGTCAGCTTGTTGGGTTTCTTATTTGGAGGCTGATCATTAAATGACTTCATTATGATCACAATGGCAGGTTTGATTGTTTGTATTTGTAGATCACAGAATTATGGTTAAGGTTGGAAAAGACCTTTAAGATCTTCAAGTCCAGCTGCCAGGCCAGCACCACTAAACCGTGTCCCCAAGTGTCACACCCACATGTCCTTTGAATGCTTCCAGGTGACTCCACCCCTGCCCTGGGCAGCCTGTGCCAGTATATTACAACCCTTTCCATGAAAATACTTTTCCTAATATCTAATCTAAACCTCCCCTGGCAGAACTCAAGGCCATTTCCTCAAGATGACATGGGAAGAGTACTCTGAGGTAGATCTGAATATTCATGGCATTGGGATTCTTCCCTTGGCCTGGCTGGGGTGGGAGATAGGGGTCAAGCCCCTTCAGAAATAAAAGCTGTGTTTTTGAAATTCAGTTCATGGGATTCAGCCCTTCATAGCAGGGTGGTATTGTTATGTGGTCACAGACCACAGTGGTGTAAATTCTGGTTCCAAAAGCCAAATTCCCAAAGCTTGGGGCAATCCTGGGCAAATTCAAGTGTGTGTCTCTTGGGAGGGACAGGTGGGGGAAAGAATTCAGAATTAAAATTTTGAATTTGTAAGGTGATAGAATTTACCACTCAGGAGAGACAATTGCTGTTCCAAAGGGCCCAGCTTATTCCTGAGCAGCAATTTGTATTTATAAAAGCAAAAGTGTAAGAATAATGTAGTGACTGAAAGTAAAAGGTCTAAGGAAGAAAATGTAAACTTTTCTGAATAGTCTACTTTGGAGATCTATTAGGCATAGAAATAAGGTTGAAATTATTATAATTTTATTTGTTAAAGGAAACTGCAATTTCTGCATGATTCTTAAACTCATCTGTAAATCTTCAGGCTGTGGGAATCCTGTTCAAGGTTTTCAAGTAGGAGGAGTTTCCCAGTTATGTTTTCATTATTGATTAGCTCAGAGAAGTTCCTGGAAGGTGGATGGGACAGCCAAGGACCCAATGTAATTAAGATGTATTAAAATTGGCAAGTAAGGAATGGTTGTATTGACTTCAAATTCATTAATTAAGTGAGAACTGTAAGGGAATTTCTTATGTAACTTTCAGCACCACAATTTGGACAAGTTATAGAAAAGATTTTATATTATTGGGGGCAAAATGCTTTGTGTGGAGAGACTTTTAGAAGTTGCTGATCATAATTTTCTCCCTATGAAATTGCAGTTTATTGGGTGCAAAAAATTTCTTTAGTTTGGTGAAAAAAATATTACTAAGAATAATTTCCTGAAAACAGTGAGGAAAATTTGGTGGATTTTCCTTTTCCTGGCTTCTGCTACTATAATAATAATAATAGTAATTATAATAATAATAGTAGTAGTAGTAGTATTGTAATAACTGTTTGATATTCTTCCTGTGTCCCTCCCCTTGAGTAGAGCCTGGTTCTAGGGGATAAAAGGATTATTACAACCTGGATTGATAAAGAAAGGACAGCTACATCCTGGGCACTGTGACTTCCAAGGATGTGGAACTGAATAGAAAATATGCTTAATTTTTCCAAAAAGGCTTTTAAAATAAATAAGATTTCTTCAGCTGATCCCACCTTTTGTACAAACCCACCAACATCTCAAAGGAGCAACAGGTTAGCTCAGACGATGAGCTGCTCTCACAAATGAGGAAATTGGTCCCTGAAACTTAATGTAAACCCTGTGAGGGATTTCAAGGACTTGTAGTGTATTGAAAATCAGATGCTGCAGCTGAAATGAACCATCAGCAGCAACAGCTCAGGCAGTTTTGCAGAAAGCCATAAAAACCACCTCAAAGTTTTAAGTTATCAGGAGTTCCCTCTCTCCAGTGCTCTGCCAATTCTCAGGGGACAAAAAGCCCCACACCAAATCTCCAAATAATGACTGTACCCTGTACAGAGTGGGTGTGGGAATTCTGGGGTGTGTTGTACACCCGAGCTCACCTGGGAGGGTTTCAAGTTCCAGGTCAGAAGGAGCTGGGAAATAACAGGAACGTGAAGGTGCAGAGTTGCTCCCCTGGGTGTGTTACCTGCTGTTTCTGGGAAGCTGCAGTGCAGGAGGTGCTCACAGCAGGGTTTTTGTTGCTTGCAGACAATTCCAGCGGTGCCAAGTCCGACATGGACATGGCCTACGAGAGGGCCAGGGTGCAGCTGGCCCCCGAGGACGCCGCCGGCAGCCCCGCCGTGGCCAAGGTGGGTCTGCTCCCCCCGGAGCCAGCCTGCTTCCTGCCCTTCCTCACCTCCTTCGGCTGTACTCATGTAAAGGTTTGCTTCCTGCCTGCAAAACGCTGCCCTTGTGGCTCTCTGTGAGTTGGGATATTTGGATTTACAGAATCCCCAAATGGTGTGGGTTGGAAGGGACCTCTGAAGCCCAGCTGGTCCAATCCCCCTGCATGGCCTGAGACACCTTCTCTACACCACCCAACCTGGCCTTGAATGTTTTTGTGTTTCTGTTTTTTAACTTACAGCTGTTTCAGTAGATGTTAGTGGCTGTCAAGTAATTTGATTGCACACCTTGAAATTCTGTGGAGATTCCCTTGGTGAGCAATGGGAAACAACTGCTGCAACTTTTTATGTATTTTCTTCCCCTGCCTCATGAAATGGAATATTTGGATTTGTCAGACCATCATGCTTTATTTGTGAGAGATCCTTTCCAGGAAGGAGTTAAAAACTTGTATCAGCTGTAGGTTTCCAGTCATTATTTATAAATCTGTTTTTATTTTTGAGGTCTGCTTTTTACAAATACTGACCTGGAAGTCTAAGAGCACAAAAACCCTCTTGAATGATAAACCTGCACCCTAAAATCTGGAATGAAAGTGTTGCTCACAGACATTTTATCTTTTCCTCCATCTTTTTGTGCACAGTGTTGATAAAGTTTGAGTTCCATCAAGCTGGCAGCAGCCCAGTTTGTCAAGTCTCTCATTTCTTCTCTTTCACAAGCTGTGATGAGTAACTTTGTTTGATTCGAGTGTCAGGCTGTGCAGAAAAATACAGGGATAATGAAGTTAGGAAGCTTTTCTTTTTTGGAAACCTAGATTTCTTTTTTTTTTCAGACCACCAGTTGTGGTGGGTAGAGAATGCAGACGATAAAGGCCAGTTTTGGTAGGTGCCAATTTTGATGTTTAACCTGATCCTTGATGTGTTTCTTCTCTTTGCAGTCGATATTGAAGAAGACAGTGACAGTGACAGAAACTCCCTCAGCAGTTTTCCATTACAGTGCTGTGCAGGACTCCTGTAACAGCAAGCACATTGATGCCATCATGGAAGCAGCAAAGAAAGACCTCTCAGCCCTGATGAAACTTGATGTGAGTTATTGCAAAGGGAACTGACTTTGCTTCTGCTTTTCATTTCATTCTGCCAGGAACTGAAATGTGGATTTGTCTCCTCAGTGTGCTGGAGATGGGCTGGATATTTTTTTCAACAGCCTGTTGAAGTCATTAGAAGGGTTGAAATAAATTTGAATTATTCTGCCATTTCAACAGACCAGGCTGGAAGCAGTGCATGAATCTCCCCTCTCTGTGCAGTTGGCCCTGCAGGCAGCACATGAGCAGTTCCTGCCACCTCACCCTGTGCTGCCACTGAGTGTGGGAAGTTGTCTAAAGGTCCAGGTGGTTGCTGAACCCATGAATCCTGGTGGCACTGCATCCCAGGGAGTTGTTTGGGTTTGGAATTGTCCCTGTACTTTCCCAGGGGCACTGGCAGCATCTCCCAGCTGGGTCCTGTGCCCATGGCAGGGGCTGTGCCTGATCTCTGCTGAGCCCCTTGGTGTTGTAAGGAGGATTGAAAATTGTTTTCATCATTCCAGCTGCATTTCATTGCAGAGGTGTGTCTGTTCAAGTGGATAATCAGACAGTTTGGGAAAGCTCAGCATCTGTCTGAGTCAGCCATAGACATCCCTGGTTTGTTCCAGCCTGTTCTGCAATAATTCCAGTCTGTTGCTGCTGCCAGAGGCTGGGCACAGCTGCTGCATCTCCTCCCTGCCTTCAGAGTTGTCACCAAACAACACTTGCTAGAATTTAAAAGACTTTACTTCTAGATTTTAGCATTCCCTCCTGACTTGCAAAATTATTCCCCTTGCAGCTTCAAAATCCCTGTTGGGGTCTTTCAGCTCCCACTTGTGAGGCTCGAGTGTCTGTTCCACATCATCTCTGATCTGAGGTCTCTCAGGCTGCAGGAGCCTTACCTGTCTCATTATGTTAATTTTCAGGGTTTTTTTTCCAGGCATTTATATCCTCATGAAAGGCTACAGACTATTTTGGAATAAATTCTTATTGCAGAAGGAGTAAAGTATGACTTCATCTATTCTGTTCTTGATCCAACTATCAGATCATAAGCAAAAATGCCAAGATTACTGAAGCTCCTGAATACAGCACTTTGCTTTTAGTCTAGAATAAATTTCTCAGTAATTACCAAGTAGCAGTTTAGAGATACAGTTGATTTCAACAGTGTCCTTAAAATGCAGCACCTAATAGGCAGAGTTTGTAACATGAAGATCTAAATACTGGTGAAATAAGGTAGGATTTTCAAGCATCTTAGTTTTTCACAAGCAAATTGGAATCTGGTGAGATGTGGCCAAATGCCAGAAATGTCATTGAAAGCTCAATTTTTTTTTTCCATGTAATAATACAAAAGTTGATTCTTCTACAGGCAATGCAAGGAGAATGTGTACAAAATATTTGTGTTCAATGCTGCTTACATGAACGAAAATGAATTCTTGTAAGGTCTTCTCTTAAAAAAAATTAGATCTTTCTGAGCTGGATATATGCATTTTAAATTGTTATTTTTCAGAGCAGCCAGAGTGAATAAAATTGAGATGTTTTGATGAGAGATGGTAGCTTTGGGGTTTTTTGGTTATTTTTTTTTTTCATGTGGCAGAGAGGAGTAAATGTCTCTAGAAAGAGAGGCATTATTTCAAATAACCTTTAGGTGTCTGACTTCAGAATTAAAATTTTCTTTTTTTTCTTTTGTTTTAAGTAACTTGAATTCCTTAGATCTCTGTCATGAATGGTTTTCAATCTCCTACAGTTTTTGTGCGTTTTCAGCTTTATCTTTATCTGTGATGGGGAGGGTTAAGCAGTGTTATCTCTTCTTTGTGTGTTACAAGGGAATTTGCTTTGACAAAAATATTATTTGTCCCAGATAATTATTGCTTTATTTAAATAGTTTATAACTGGTTTGTGTTTTCACTTCATACCACAAACCCCTGCTAATTTGTTACCCCGAAATAGCCTCTGTTGCTTCTTAAATTTGCTATTGTAACCAACTTTGTTGAGTTTCCTGCTGCAATCATTTATTACAGTCCTGCAAAGAAAGAAACCTGCTGGGAAATGGAGCTTTTTGGGGTGATTATTTCCCTTATTTTCCCTGAAAGCTCCTGGCTGGGAAGCTCAGTGCAGGTTTTTAGCTAAACCCTGTAGCTGTGCAGTGCTGAATTTGGGGTTGCTGGTGTCACCCATTGGAGAGGGACAGGATGGATTTCCTTTGTCAGCTTTTTTATTGCTTCATGGGGCAGTGACAGCCCAGCAAAGGAGGATTCCAAAGTCTGCCTGGAGGTCACTCAGTCCCTGCCATGCCTGAGGCACAATCAGATACTGCTAAGTCATTTCTGGCAGGTTTTTGGCTGAACTGTTCTTAAAGATCTCCAATGCTGGGGCTTTCACAGCTCTGAGTACAATCTATCCCAGTACTTAAGTAGTCTTAGACATGAAGAAAATCTCGGCAGCAATTTTTTTTTTTTTTTGAGCTGATGCAGCCTAAAAATGCTCTTGATAAGTAGAGCTCATGGGGGAGCCTGAATTCCCCTGCTGGGAGGTACTTTCAGAGTTACAACTTTGGCTTTAAGAATAGATAATACTATACAACCATAAATGTCTAAATATAGAAAAAACATTATAGAAATTAGTGAGTTGAACTGAAATATTTTGACAGGTGCTTGTCAGGTTCTCTGCATTGGATATGTTCCCATGAAACAGATTGGCTTTAATAAAACTATTTTTGATGAAAATATGTTCTTTTTATCAGCACTAGGTGTAAAGAGTAATTGTGGTTATTTCACTTGCACTATTTCTTTTCACCCCGAAATAGAAAAATTCTAGCCTGGCAGAACAGTTACACTGGTGGAGTGTTTACATCTCTGCTGTGCTGGTTTCCTGCTGGAATGGAGTTGATGACTGGGGTCACATTGTGTTCTGCTCTTATGTTCAATTGGTTCTTCTGTGAGTGCAGCTTTTAGTGCTTCTGCCTCTGAGGCAGAGCCTGGGCACAGCCAAACACCCAGGGAAGCTGTGAGAGCCAGGAGTGTGCTGCCTCTCTTCAGCCTGACCTGTGCACTCATACCTGAGCCTTGTTTTCTGCCCCAGCCCATTCAGGGGTGGTGATAAAATCTTGAGTTTCTGAAGATTCATAAGAAGGCTGGAGAGGGACTGTGACCATGGAGTGACAGGATGAGGAGGAATGGCCTTAAGCTGAAGGAGGGCAGGCTGACATTAAATATTAGGAAGATATTCTTTATTTGAAGCGTGGTGAGGCCCTGGCACAGGGTGCCCAGAGCAGCTGTGGCTCCCCTGGATCCCTGGCAGTGTCCCAGGCCAGGCTGGATGGGGCTTGGAGCAGCCTGGGACAGTGGGAGGTGTCCCTGCCTGGACTAGATGAGCTTTAAGGACCTTTTGAAACCAAACCAGTTTGTGACTGTGTGATTTGCTGGTTTGAGTGAAAGTTATGCCAAAGCAAAGTGGCCTGAAGCATTAGGGTTTGATCCTGACTGCACACAGAACCCCAAATTGTGTGGGCAGTTCTTTGAGATGGAAAGAAAAGTCTCTCCTGTTTGGGTGTCTGTTATGTACTCAGAGTTGTGGTAGTGAAAGCAGTGTTTGGAAATTTTAGGCTCAGCCAGCTCATCTCCTTGACATTGCAGGGGACTGGGGTCCAAACTGAGGGTGCCTTTTGGGAAGATGCTTTCCTCCCATGTGCTTTTCTGTTGGGAGTGAAAGTCCCACTTTTGTCTGCCTGAGCACAGGAGATGATGAGCTTGGGGAAGCTTTTGTTGTACAGTGTGTATGAAAATGTGCTCTGCAGGTCCAGCACAGCTGAGCTGTGTGCCCAGGGCTGGGCTAGGACGAAGCCAGTGTTGGATTATCCTGTCCAGTTACTCCATGATGTAGAGAGTCTCCTCTAGTTTCACCTTCCTTTGAAAGTAACTCGATGTTTCATGGTTTTCATGCCAGCTGATACAGATCTCTTTTCATTAAAGACCCTTTAAAGAGTCTGGGGGGAAAATTGATGAATAGAAAATCCTTAAGAATCCAAGTGTGATGAATTAAAATGGATCATACCTTTTTTTCTCTTCTGGAAGGAATATTCAGTGGGTAGAGAATTATAAAAATAGGTGCCATATTTTAAAGAGACTCAGGTACTTGTAACATAGTCTTAACTGTTATTCTTACTTTATTTGGGTGATTCCTCACATTCTGGGACCCTTACCTGTGCACAGAGCAGTAAATTGTACCTCCCACCCCTTTCTTCTGCAGAATCCTGCGTTGCTGAACGGCAAAGTGACACTGCATCAGGTCACTGCTGGCACTGTGCTGTCCAGGCAGGGAGATCAGGTGAGTCTGGCTCAGTCTGTGTCCCTCCAGGAGGTGTTTATACACATTAATGGCAGATAAAACATTCCCACCTGTCCCCACCCAAGCCACCTCTTCTGGAGGTGAACCCCCCCAGCCTTCCTGCTGCAGGACTGGAGCTGCACCACAGCCAGGTTGGGACTCTGGTGCCTGGGTGTTGTCAGCTCTGATGGACCTCGTGGGAAGGTGTGGAGTCATCCTTCATCCTTCCTCAGGAGCTGTGGGGCTGGGAAGCCTTTTCTCACACCCTGCACTTTGGGTTTTTATGATGCCACTCAACTGCAGTAAAGCCCTCACAGAAAACCAATCCAGCATTATTCATTGATAGCAAAGTGTGTTTAGGATATAACAAGCTCAATTTATAATAATCCTGTGTAAATAGAGGAGCTTAATCAGAGCAGATGATGGGCAGGTCCAGTTCCACTGCTGAGTTCTGCTCTGCTGACCTGCCATGCCCCTCATCCTGCAGCTGTGATTCCCCATTTTCTTCTCCTCTCCCAATTCTATTGTTATTCCTTGATATCTCAAGATGCAGCCTTCGTTTTTCATAACCACCCAAAGAGAAATGCATTTTTCAATATTGTGCCTGCTTAGTTTTAAATATTCATACCCTGCTTTTAATAATTCACTATTGTGTCTTATTTTACCACCTAATTGTTCAAAAGCTAGGGGAGCTTTCTGGGAAACAGATTGGTCATGATAGCTCTGTCACTGGGATAATTGCTTTTAAAATCTTAGGGGGGATTTTTATTGAGCTCTTTTTGTGTTTTGTTTTGTTTTTCCTTCCCATTTGCTCCAGGATGTCAATGTTTGCTTTGTGGTCTCGGGGATGCTCCATGTGTACCAGAGGAAGATTGACTCTGAGGAAGACACCTGCCTCTTCATCACCCACCCTGGGGAGCTCGTGGGGCAGCTCGCTGTGCTCACTGGGGAGCCCCTGATCTTCACCATCAAGGCCAACAGAGACTGCAGCTTCCTCTCCATCTCCAAGTCCCATTTCTATGAGTGAGTTCTGCCATTCAAACATACATGGATCTGGGGTTTTTAAGTCTTTTTTAGAATTTTTTTTATGATTATTTTGGACAAAGGACCAGGATAGTGACTGTCCCCCTGTGCTGGGTGCTGGTGGGGGGACACTCATCAAATCCTGGGGTTAATTTTGGGCCCCTCACTGCAAGAAGGACATTGAGGGACTGGAGCATGTCTAGGGAAGGGGCTGGAGCACCAGGAGAGGCTGAGTGAGCTGGGAAGGGGCTCAGCCTGGAGAAAAGGAGGCTCAGGGGGGACCCTGTGGCTCTGCACAGCTCCTGACAGGAGGGGACAGCCGGAGGGTCGGGCTCTGCTCCCAGGGAACAGGGACAGGAGGAGGGGAGGTTCAGGTTGGATTTTTGGGAAAATTTCTTCACTGGAAGAGTGGCTGGACATCTAAACAGGCTGCTCTGGCATTGTGGAGTCACTATCCCTGGAGGTGTTCTAACATCGTGTGAATGCCTAAGATGTGGCAATTTGTGATATGGTTTTGTGGAAAACGTGTGAATGCCTAAGATGTGGCAATTTGTGATATGGTTTTGTGGGCCTGGAGGATTCGTTTAAAACTTGAACCTGATGACCTTGGAGGTCTTTTCCAACTGTAATGATGCCATAATTTTAAATCCCAGTGTTGGATGTCTGTGCTGCTGGAGGTGCATCCCACAGCAAGCCATGTTTTTATGGGGTGGGTTTAGGTGTGTGGGTGAGCTGTTGTCCCTCTGTCAGGTGGTTTAACTCCAGGAAGGAGCAATTCAGGGAACATGGCAATATTAAATGGCTTAGAAAAAAATCTTTGTTCAAGGCCTATAGAGCACTTAACCCAGTGGGGTGGCAATTATGGCCCACAGCAATTCAGGGAACATGGCAATATTAGAAAAAAATCTTTGTTCAAGGCCTATAGAGCACTTAACCCAGTGGGGTGGCAATTATGGCCCAAGTTTCATGTACTTCATAATTCAAATAAAAAAGTCTGCCCAGATCCTGCACTTTGGTGGGTTAATTGCTGCTTTGCCAGGCCCTTTGTCTTGGATTAGTTATTCCTTTTTGCTGGAAAACCTCCCCAGTTCTGTTCCCAGACAGAGCCAGGTAGTTGAGTGTGTTATGAGTGATTGTTGTGGGTGTAACTGTGGGGTTTTAATGCTCACTAATAGAACAGGTTAAAGAGTAATTCCCCTGTGCAAGACAGGTTCCTTCCTGGACCTTGGAAGTAGCACCTGACTTGGGACTTCATGCTTAAAGGGGAATATAGGTCATTAAAAATGCAATATGATGGCTGTGGTTGGCCTTGTTGCCAGTAATAATAATTAATACCCTTGATTTATTCTGTAATTTTGTAATTTAGAGTTAGAATTAGTTCACACACATAATTTGTGTCCAATGCACAATTTCCTTTCCTAATCTCCTTTTCCAGCTTCTGGAATGTGCCATGAGTCATGAGTTACACAGAGGACTTCTGGAGGGTGGTTGTGTTTTGTAGGCCACTGTGATGTCCATCTCTGTACAACTTCCTGCTTTCTAAATAATTGTAGCTGTTTGTATTCCTGACCGGCTCTACCCCAGAATCCTCATTGTGGGATTTTGGTTTTCCCACCCCAGGCAGGAGGCTGTGGCTGTGGAGTTGAACCTGCTGTGCTCAGCAGGTGCTTGTTTATGAGCTGTGTTTTTCCCAGGCTCTGAGGTGGTTGTCAATTCTTTGGCCTAATTTCTGAGAGATGCTTCCCACTTGTGCCATTCCATGTGGTTCCAGGCTATTTCTCCTAAACAGCCACTTTTTCTCTCTGTCTTTTCCTGCTGTTGTTTTCCTGCTTGTTTCTGGCTTCAAATTTCATTATGTTGTCTCAGCCAGCCAGGCAGATTCCACCTATTCCTCCTTTTTTTCCCTTTTTTTCCCCCTTGTTTTTTTGCTACTCAGGGCTGGATTCTCTCTCGTTTACTGAAGCTCATTTTCCTGAGATTTCTCTTCTCTCTCAAGGACTGAATTACCTCCTGTTAATTCCAGCTTACCTTTCTGCTTCCATTAACCCCTTACCAGTCAGGGATCAAGACCCATCAATCTATCACCTCATCATTATTTTTGGGTCCTTTCCAAATCTTTCTTTTTCTCCTTTAAAGTCTATTATCTGTTCTCTCCATTTTACAAGCTCTGTGATATTCCAGCATTTCATCTTCACAATTTGTCCTGAAGCCCAGGCTTTATGGCACTTCTGACTCCTGGGCCCATATTTAAAAGTGACATTGGAGAAGGGTTTGAAAAGCATCAGGTTTCTTCTACTGATTCATTTTTGCTTTGAATTCTATGAGAAAGAAAAACTTGTTAATAAAATAGGATGTAGTTCTTTTTGCCATTTTAATGTAAATTCTGTGTTCATAGTTCCACAATGTTCAGCTTTCTCCTTTGCCTGGAATTTTAAAGGAATTATTTTTGTCTTAATTTGTTCATTTTTCTCTTGGCTTACAAACTAGGTGAAATTTGACAAGAACTCCTGTTATTCTCCAAAATTTCATTCTTCTTTTCCTGTCATATGTGTTTTCTCTTTTCCTCTCTGCTGCCCTGGGACACCCTGTGTTTTTTCTCAATAATTAATGAGAAGGTGAAGCAGAAATCACGTGGTCAATGGTTGTCATGAGGCAAAGAGCACAGCAATGGAAGGAGCTCAGGATGGAAAATTGAGTGTTGGGTGTTGGATTAAATCCTTCCCATGAAACTCCAGGGCAGGAGCCTTTTTTGTGCTGCTGCCATGAGTAAATGGCTGGCTGTAGATGCAGAGTGCAGGTCCAGGGGTGGCACAAGCTGCTGCTGTGGTGAATCCAGGGGTGATTCCATAGAATATGCCTGCGGTGCTCTCGGCATGCAACTCCTGGAAAACTGGAATCAAGTTGTCACCAGGATCTCCTGGGGGAATAAATTCAGGATCTGTGCTGCCAGTGGCTCTCTCACATTTTCTGCTTCTGTAAATTTCACACTTTGGAGGCTTAATCATATGCACTTGCCAGAGAAGCAGGAAAGCTTTGATTTTTATTTGGTCTTGCCAGCTAAGCTGAAAATCCCATTGCAGCCACATCCCCAAGAATATCTGCAGAAGCTCCAGACTTTCACAGAAACTGCTTAGACCTTATTGTTACACTTGGTGAGCTTTCTAGTAAAGAATCCTCAAAGTCCCTTCAGAAACCTCTGTAGTGCAGAGCTTTGGATTTTAATTTTCCCAGTACCAGGCATGTGCCAAACAGAAGAACAAGGATGTAAATGCCCACATGAGAGGAAGAAAACTGGGCTGAGAATGGGGGAAGAGAAAAACCTCTTTTCCCTTCTCCTGCATAAGGGTGGGTCTAACCTTCTGTGTTAATTCTCTTGTAGAAACTGCATGGGACTGAAGGACATGAGAAAACTCAAGGTGGAAATAAAAGAAGCCTGTTAGTTTGCATTTTGAATGCATTAAGTATTAAGATATATATTATGAGGGAGGAAAAGAGTAAATGGCTTTTATTGACAGCAGCAGACAGCCTGTGTGGGAAGAGGGCTAAATAAGCAAGTGGAGTAAAACCAATGAGCTAAACCATCCAAGATTTTTTGGGGCTTTATTTGACTTCTGAATCTGCTGAGAAGGGGGATAGGGATTTTTTAAATAAAACCATCCAAGTTTTATTTAACTTCTGAATCTGCTGAGAAGGGGGATAGGGCTGGGTGTTTTCCATGTGTCTGTTGGTACCTTGGTTGGGATGGCATGGAAAAATCAGGACCAGAGAAGAGGTTCAGGAAAGAAAAGCTGTTCTGCTTTTTGGTAATGGTGTTTGCTGCTGGATTGTTAAGTGTTGTAAATGTCAGAGCTAGTGTTCAGTTTAATTTACCATGTAGACATTGAAGTGCAGGTGTGTGAGTTCAACATGAAATAGGGATATGTCCTTTGGATCTCTGCTCTTTCAATTCCAGGGCTTTTGACTGAAATTTTAGGCTTTGTTATTGCAAAAGTTGTAACTGGAGCTCTGAGTGAGGAGAGCAGTATCCATGGGAAGCTCCCTGTGTGCTGCAGTGTCCCACAGTCTCTGGCAGCTCTGGGGCTCTGGCTGCAGCAGTGGCACTAATAAGGAAGAGTTCTGGTGTTGGAGAGACTTCAGGGCAGGTTCTGTGCCCCATCCAGGCAGTGCAGAGCTCCTGCTTTTGTTGTCACAGTCTTGGATTGTGGATCTCTGCTTGGGCTTTCTGTGATTGTGCCAGGTTACAGTGGTCCACAGAGCTGTAATCCAGTTAGGGAACAAGGAGTGGCAGTGCTCCTTCCGTGTCTGTCTCTCTTCCTCAGTTATTTAGGGGTGAGGTTAAATACACAGCTGACATGATTTGTGCTCAGAGAGAGCACAAAAAGGAGATTTTTCTTACCAATCTGGCACCTTCCTTGTGAAGGCAACATGGATGCAGAAAACTTAACAAGGAACCTCAGGAGGTTTCAGCAGTGCTGGAGCTGTGAGCAGGTTTCATGCATCTCCCTCACCTTTCTGTGTGCACTTCTCATGCTGGGGCTGCAGACACAAATCGACTTCTTTGTGAGTTGTTATTTCTTTTTTGTGAAATAACTATTTTTTAGTAGTCTGCCCTTGATGCTGCATAGGAACAAGAAAGACAAGCTGCCCTAACAGGCAGAACAACCTGACATGTGTGTGATCCATTCACCCCTGGGAGTGCTTCAGGAGGTATTTGAGTGCTCACTCCCACAGTGATAGGGTGAAGTAATCTTCAGTCTAAAATGAAGGAGAAATTAGACATTCCAGAGCAATTCCCAGGTGTCTGTGAGAGTGTTTTTTTGATAGGCCTCACAGTCACTGTGGAGTTTGAGGTTGTCCTGGCAGAACCTTCTCAGTTTTTCAGTTTAAGGAACATACTGAATTACATGGTGTCTTTATTATTAGAGACTTTTAAGCATGACTAAAAACATTCAGTGTGAAGATGGGGAGCTTTATTAGAAGATATTTCAGCTCTTTGTGGTCCTTGCAAGAGGGAAAAGGGAATATTTGAAATGCAGAGCAGGTGTTTTATTTTTAAGCACCTCAGACTTTACATATAAAAAGATTCTGGTGTGATATGTGGGGGAAACTGAGCATGAGCAAGAGACTGAGATGAGCAGAGCAGCAGGGAGGGAAGATCCTGAGGACAGGATGAACATTTTCCTGAGTCACAAGAGACCTGTGTGAGGGGGAAATGAGGAGGGTGGCTCATACACAACAGCTCACATGGTTCCTGTCCATCCTGCTGCACTGGGAGAAGGGAATTGGGCCAGACAGCAGGACTGGCATCCTGCCTGTGGGACAGTGCCAGCTCTGAGGCCATTTGATTTGGGCTGGGGTGGAAGCTGGGCAGCCCTGTGTTTGGTCAGAGTCCCTGGTGACCATGGTGGTGGCCTGGGAACTCCTGCCCAGCTGCCCTGGGACGTGGTGCCTCTGGGCAGCTGTTCCTGTTCAGTGCTTCAGTGACACTTTGGTTTTCCTCAGGATCATGAGGGAGCAGCCCAGTGTGGTGCTGGGGGTGGCCCACACTGTTGTGAAGAGAATGTCCCCCTTTGTCAGGCAAATTGACTTTGCCCTGGACTGGATGGAGGTTGAGGCTGGACGAGCTGTTTACAGGTGAGATGTGGACAAAACTGTGTGTTTGTTGAAATTTTCCTGCTTCATGAGCTGTGCTCTCTTGGGGATGTGTAAATTGAGAATCTCAGGCTGTATTTATCAGCTATTCCATTGGGTTTATTGGTTTGCCTATTTTGAGATTATTTTCTTTCTGCAATACCTTCAACATTGCTTCAGTCTCTTGTCTCTACATGTTGCTAAATTATTTTATACTATTCCTCATCTTTTCTGTTGTCTTGGCAAGCTTTTAAAGTGCTATAATTGATTAAGACACAGTTCCATGTTCTGGTGGTAGTTTCTGCATTGTTGAGGGCATGAGGATCTGTTGCTCAGAGGTTTTCAGCCTTTCTGAAACAAACAGAAAAACTCAAAGGTAATTCAGTTCGGCTTATTCAGCAGTAAATTGAAAATAGGAATTTTGTGTTTAAGGGGCAAAAGTTACCTTGTAAACTATGTTTTTATGGATATGTACTGGGATGCAATTGAGCTGTTACGTCGTTGCTGCAGTGATGAGAGACTAACAGTCTAATTTAATTAGAACACAATCTATGTAACTGCAATTTTTATAACCATACCTGCAGCACCAATGCCAATGGAAGTTTTGGATTACTCTGTCCTAGCTGTCACTATCTTGTTAAAATCCTCCGGAATTCCTTGCATTTGTTTTAACTCCACATCAGAAGTGTGGCATTCCCAGCAGCACTCCTAATTGTGCCAGCAAAAAAGTTCTTGGTAGACGAAGGTGTGTGCACCAGAGCCATTTGGGGGTCTTACTCTTTGACCTGCAGAATTCCTCTGCACATCCACGTTGACCTTGCAGTGGGAACAAGCTCCTGAGTAGCCAGCAGTGAGCCTGTGGTGTCCCCTGGGGCCTGCTCACACCCTGGTCATCCCCTGCCAGTCCTAGCGTGGAACCCCACACTGGCCTGGGTTGGAAAGGCCCTTAAAGCTCTTCCAGTGCCACCCCTGCCATGGGCAGGGACCCCTCCCACTGTCCCAGGCTGCTCCAACCCCATCCAGCCTGGCCTTGGGCACTGCCAGGGATCCAGGGGCAGCCCCAGCTGCTCTGGGCACCCTGTGCCAGGGTCTGCCCACCCTGCCAGGGAACAATTCCTAATTCCCAATATCCCATCTAACCCTACTCTCTTTCAGTTTGAAGCCATTCCCCTTGTCCTGTCACTCCTTATCTCAGCTGCCTGTGCACAGCCTGTACATTGCACATTAAACCCATTTCCAGTCATCTTTTAACAAGTTCCTGCTCCGTTTCTCATTTTCTCATTAAAGCAATTAAACACTTTCCTGCGTCTTCCGCGCCAGGCAGAGAAAAACCACCAACTTACTCAGAGATGCATTGCTGAGATGCATTTGCTGAGCAGGGACTCTTCTTTAATGGTGTGTCCTGGTTGTTTTCCCTGCAGGCAGGGGGACAAGTCTGACTGCACGTACATCGTGCTGAACGGCCGCCTGCGCTCCGTGCTGCGCATGGACGACGGCAAGAAGCACCTGACCGGGGAGTACGGCCGGGGGGACCTCATCGGAGTGGTGAGAGGGGCCCTGTCCCCCTGGAAATGGGCTTTACTCGTGCCAAACACACCCAGTCCTGCTCCCATCCCCTGGGCGTCTTTAGGGCTTCCGAAGCTGAAAATGTGGGAAACTCCTTTCAGCCTGGGAAGTTTTTATAGTGGTTGGTGAGTGGGGTTGTTAGAGTTGGTTTAGAAAGAAAGATAAACACAAAAAAGTTGTGTCCTGCCCAGTGCTCCTCTGTGCCATGGGTTACTTTCCTCCCCTTTCCTATGCCAGCCTGTGAAATCAGGACTGGAATAATTGCAGCAATGTGCACTAACTGGGGATTTGAATAAATTTGGTGCCATAGGAGGAGTCAGTTTGGATTAGCCCTGCCCTGGAAGTGTCTAGACCAACCTCCTCAGAGTTAGCAGAGCTGGCTTCAAAGCTTTGTCAGGTTTTTCAGGGAGTGTGTAATTATTATAACTATTAAAGCAACTGTTCGTTTCAGAATTACAGTATTTATCCATGTTTAATTTCTCTCTTACCTTCATTTTTTTGTTTCACAGACCTAGTTTTGTTTCTCAGACCTAACAGCAGAAATAGAAGTCATAAATATGTGTGGCTTGTTTGATTTTTGTATTTAAAATCAGAAGATTTCTGAGGTTCTGAGCTTGTTGTTCAGGCCCTTTTCTGCTTTCTGAGCTGAAAACTAAGCACTGAAAATGTATCTGTTTATAGGCAGAATTAGCATAGCTCTGAAGCCATGTGAATTGGGATTAGTTCTATGGGAAGAAATTCCTTTTTATAGGAATGAAGAGGAAGGAGTAGTCTGAGGCTTCCCTTAGAGAGCTGATGCAAAATTTTGTCTGTGGGGTCCATGAGGCAGTTCTGGTGATGCTCCCAGCAGAGACAGGGCTGGGCTGGGCTGCTGCTTGCCCCATATTTGATAATTCCATGTGCACTGGATTTAGGGATCTCTTCCCACACTCAGTGCTGCTCTGGCTGAGGGGTTGTATTGGCTTGGGACTGTGTTTGGAGAAGCAGGCCCATGCTGGAATGTGCTTCTAGCACAAATTTTATTTGTTTTTTTTTCTTTCTTTGGGATACTTCATTAAAGATAAAATGACATGGTTTGACAGGAGCTAAAGCTGACATCTTTTGTGACTAATCACAATGGTGTGAGGCCTTTTGGTGTGTGAAGAAGGGATTGTCACTGTCACATCCAGGCATTTTCCTTCTTTCCTCTGCCTGTGGTGTTCTGCAGCTTTTCACTGTCAAGCTCCTGGAGTTTTACAGAGTTCCTAGGTTAAAAACAGACCTGTTCTACTTTCTGAGAGCAGTTTTGAGTGACAGGGCAGCATATGGTGCTCAGAGGGTGGTGAGGCCCTGGCACAGGGTGTCCAGAGAAGCTGTGACTGCTCCTGCATCCCTGGAAGTGACAAAGGCCAGGCTGGGGCAGTGGAAGGTGTCCCTGCCCATGGCAGGGGTGGCACTGGATGGGCTTTGAGGTCCTTTCCCACCCAAGCTTTTTTACAGTTCAGTGGTTCTATGAAATGGTCTAAACTTCACCTCTCTGTGCAAGGCTGTGCTGCTTTTTCCAGGCTGGTCCAGCTGTTTTTCTGGGCAGGAAGGAGGAGGTGGGTTGGTGGAAGGACTGGGCTGTGTTTGCTGTAGCAGAGCCTTGTTTGCAGTGAGTGCCCAGGCAGGGATACAGAAATACCCGTGCAGTTTATGCCTAAAGCACAAGTCACTGTTTTGGATCCACGTTGTGACATGAATCACGTTGGAGACTTCAGTGACTCTGTGGACGTTGTCATCTCCTTCCTGCCCACAGCTCCCAGCCCCACTGACTCATTCTGCCATTTGTTGGAAGTGTCTCCATGCTCTGGCTGCCTTTTGCAAACATGGGGGAGGATCTGTGAAGAATGCCAGCATTATTTCAGAGGGCATTAGCAAAGCGATATTTTTGCTTTTAAAAAGTTTTGTTTATCCCCTTCTGTGGAATCTGTTATAAACCTTTAAAAACCTCCTGAAGGGTTGGGGTTTTTTTTTCCTGACATTAACATAATTGGGGTTCTGGGTGCTTGCAGGGAATGAAAGCAGCAGTAGGTGCTGGTAATTGGTTTTTTGGTGAACTGGTGGCTTGATCCTCGCTGAACGCCTCCGAGACCCTCCTTGTCACCCATAATTGTGAGCACTAAGCAAACACGAGTCTTGCAGTCGATGGCTTTTTGTTTACTGCCTCTGTGTCAGAACTTTTCAAATGCCACGTGTCATTTGCATAAGAGATGAGGCTCTGCTGTTCCTGCTTGCAGGAGCAAAGCAGTGCAGGATGAAGGGTTTCAGACAAGATGTTAATTTTCAAGCGTGTGCGTGCGCTCCCAGGGCTCAACTTGTGGCTCAAACTGTTTTGTTCCCTGCACTGACTCAATGGCATCTGTTCCTGAGGTCTGTCGGTGCAGGGGGAGAAGAGCAGATTAGAAACTGAAGTTTCCTTCAGTGGAGTTCTTGAGGAGCTGACAAGGACAGTTCTGTCAGGGGAAAAGGATCCTGACTCTCAGGGAGACTCTTTGGAGGGGCACTGGCTGCTATTGGCCCTATTGATGGGCAACTCCAATCACTGTATCTGGTCAAAACTCAATTTAGAAACTTTCATGTAATTTTTAAAGGACAATGATGAATCTGTTGAATAATTCCCTCCCTGTTGGAATACAGCTGACATAAGTCTTGCTTTCTAGAGACTAAGATTTGACTCATTTATGGGAAATCTTTTAATTTGGTGGTCCATTGCTATAGATGCACATAGGGAAAAATGTTGAAAGGTGAACTTTATCTACCAGCTAAAGGGTCATGTTTTTTATATTTTTATAATTTCTGCCATGCCCTGGGTGATCCCAGAGGAGATCAGAGGAGACAGCTGTGTGTTGATGGAGTGGAAGGGCTTCTCTTCACCCAGCTACTTGTTTAAAATACTTACCTTAGTCTCTCAGTTCTTTTCTTGATATTGCTGCTTTGGTTTTGACCTTGATTAACCACTGGAAATTGTAGTTTTTACTCTTGTTCTCTTGATCTCGTTAGCACTTTGTTGTGTGTGAGAGAGGATTCCTTTTAATTTGATTTGTGTGCAGGTGTTTTGTAGCCGGTGTAGGTCCAGGCTCTGAGGTTCTCTTGTTCCTGGCAGTGCTGCTGAGACTGGAGCATTTATCCCCTGGTTTATTCCAAACTGCAGGGCAGGTTGTCAGAGCACAGGGTCACAACTCCAAACATGTGTGAAGGTGGGTGTTCTGTGCTTTTTGCACTGTTGGTAGGACAGCAGTGGGTGAGGAGAAGGCAACAAACCCATCAGAGCCATTCCTCAGAGTAATCTGCTGCTGGATCCAAGTTGTTTGTGCACTGCCTGCACCCTTCAAACAGCTGCAGGTGATGGAACCTTCAGTGCAGTGAGGGTTTTGTGCAAGGCCACACTTTGTTAATTGATTGATTAACTTTGATTAATTCAGCACCTTTTCTGCTTCTCTTTAGCAACCAGGAAGTCCCTCTTATCAGGAGGGCTGCACACCCCTCTGCACTCTGCCTTTGGAGTGCAGGAAGTGCTGAACAAGTGCAGAAAGGCATTTGTGCACTGACTCTTGGAACACAGGGAGAAATTGCAGAAAAGAACCCTCAGCTGCCAGTGCTGCAGCACACTGGTCCTGCTGGGCAGGAAATCATGTTTTACATTCTTAAAAATAAGACATTTTAAATATTTTCAGATGTTAAACTCTTTATCTAATTAAGACAGCTAAATGTCTATGGCTTTTTTTCTCTCTAAAAAGTTGAAACTCAAGAAGAATCTGTAAATGGCTTACGATTTCCTCAGGGGATTGGAGCATTGTCCTTTGGAAATGTAACACTGTTAGAAATCTTTTAATTGCTGTGTAATCCTCAGAGGAATCACACAAAGGGAACTATCAGGATTACACTTGTCAGGCTTTTGTTCTTTATCAGTATTAATGTTATCAGGCAGCTCCAAAGCCAGCTGAATGTCACTGCACCCTCCACATTAAGGCTGCTTTGCTCTGCCTTTTTTAAACATGTGAATTTTTTTGGCCAATTCTCTGTATTTTTGTGATTTTTGTCAAGCCATGACTACTGCATTTGCTGAAGCTGTAAGATACTACAAAGCTATTTCAGGTGAATTCAGATTATTGCCACCTCAGGCACACTGTGCACAGACAGTAGTTGAGGGAATTGGTGGTGGGTGAGGTTCAGGAGCAGAGCTGGAAGACGTGGTCCAAGGGATTGTTCTCTTTTCATCTTGTCCTCTCTCTCTTGGTAATACATTTCTAAAAATTATTATTTTCCTAGCAGCATCTTAGGTTTAAAGCAACCAACAAAAGCAAAGACAAAAAAATCCAAACCATCCATTGAAACCCACAAAGAGCAAGCCCCCAGTATTTGCCAGCCCCAAAGGGAGGCAGAGGGAGCCTGAGGAAGGAGTTCACATTTACACCACTGAATTAGTGTCAGAATGAGATGAGAAGCTGTGTCCTGATTTCCAAGCCCATCTTGAGAGTGTTTTTGTTAAACTCAGATGGCAGAGGGCTTTATGTGCTTGATGGCCTGGGCCACATTTGATGCAGTTCGTTTGGGGGTTCACCCTGGGGAGTCCCCGTAAGCTGTGAGTTCACGAGCAGCAGCCGCAGGCAAGGAGACGCCACGCGGCTTCTGAGGGTGCTGATTAAATGGGGGTTTATTGGGGGTCCCATCCCTGGGAGCAGCATGGCTACTGAGGGAGGAGGGGAAAGGGAGAGGGAGGGGGGAGAGGGAGAGCCTGGGGGAGGGACACGAGGGGAGAAAAAGGGGCTAAGAGAGGAGAAGGGCTTAGAGAGCGACTGGTCTCGCTGGCACGGTTTAAGAGGGAGATTGAAGTGGGCCTGGAATCAGACCTGGGCCAATGGGATTACAGAGACATGGTGGTTCAGGGAGGAGCACAGGCTTGGAATAAACCGTACATTTCGGAGGGGTGAGACAGGGCATACCATTTAAGTAAAATGCAATACTACACATGTTATTTTTTGAGAGTATGGGGAACTCTGGTGACAGATAGTGATGGAAATTGTGACCTGCTGGGTTCCAGACAGGTGATTTAATGCACTGGACTGTCATTCCTTAAGATACTGGGTGTCCCCTTCTGTTTCCAGCTGAACTCTTCTGTGATAATTGCAGCTATCAGCTCACTCTTGATACACATCCTAATCCCCTGCAGGGCAGCTTTTTCCTTCCCTTGCCTCCTTCTCCTCCTCCCTTCCATTTTGAGGGATGCCACATAGAACTGGGCTGGCTGGGAACATCAAAGGCTAATATTACATCGTCTTGAACCCTGGGAAACGCACAAGGCTGTTGAAAATTTTTGTTTTCCTTGATAGAACCTTTTTTTTTTTTTTTTGGTAAGCATCATTAAATAAAAGCCACTGAGGGAGAGAGAGATAAAAGTGATCCTTGTCATCACCACCAGATTGCTTGGATGGCACTGAGTGGTGGGAGCAGAGTGCAGTGGAGGTGGCAGGAAGGATTTTGGAGGGAAGACTCAGCATTGGAGGGTGGGGAAGGGTCCATGATAAATGTTCCAGCCAGCTTTGGGACTCTTGTGTGAAGCTGAGTTGAAAGGAATTGGATCTCTCCCTTCTAGGAAGTATCTGAGCAGCTCGTCATGGATTGTTCTCTCTTTTTCTCTTCTGGAAGTTCAGGTATCATTCACCCAAAGAGGAGCAGCCTGCCCAGGGCACTGCACATGTAGATCCTCTTCCAACAGCCTGGAGAAATGTGATTGTTTTGTTGGGTGTTTGGTGTGGGTGTCTCAGGTGGCTTCTGACAGGGTTTTTGGTGGTGTTTGGACTGTAATGTTGGGTTTAGGGCAGCACAACATGCATGAAACTTCAAATCTCTCCTATAGCTTCACGTGTACGAGGAGTAAAACTGAAATACAGGAGGCTGCGCTTTTACCAATTCCCTTCCTAGCTTTAATCTTCCTCCTTTTTTGTCCCTTAGTGATTTTCACAGCTGCAACAGGATTGTCATTGCACTGCTGCAAAGTGCAGGCTCAGTCCTTTGGGGAGAACCTGTGGGATGGCTCCCTTTGCCCTAATTACAAAACATAGCAAGCTCAGCCTTGTTTCATTTTTACCTGTATTTTAGATCTGCTCTTGCATATAGCCATGTACAGGTACACAAGACTTCTGTGCACGAGTGTGTAAACCTTTCATGGCTTTTTAATACGTTTATCTATTAAAAATTGAGAGAGGGAGGTTTGGATTCTTCTTTGCACACAGCAGAAGGGCTGGATGTCCTCAGTCACGGGGTTAGCTTGGCACACAGGAGATTGCAGAAGGTGGTTGTTAGAACAACTTTGAAGAGTACATGGTGTTCTGAGTTCATCCACTGGCACTGCTCCCACAAATAGCATCCATTTGCAGTTTGTCTGGTTGATCTTCCCACTCATTCACTGCTTCCAGCAGTGTCTCCTCCTTTGTCCTTTTCTGATACAAACAGTTTGATATTTCAGGTCCTTCTGAGCTGGGGCTGGAGCAAACACTGTTGGGATGAGCATCCTCTGCTGCTCCAGGTGCAAATGAGCTTGGAGAAGGGTGTGAGGGCAGTATGTTCAAGCAAAAAAAAAAAAAATCAATGTTCCATGTAGGGTTTGGTTGCCCTTTGTGTAACATTGGTGGTGTTGCCTCACTGGATTCAGTTGCAGCAGCAGCTCCTGCCCTGGTCTGGACAAAGAGACTGCTGTGACAATCCACAGGTGGCTCTTCTGTGCTCTTCCAGTGTTGTGCTGGCCTTGAGATACAGGTGTGCTACCTGTCAGCTGCCTCACTGCCTGTCCCTTCTCAGGTGTTGCCTCACTGGATTCAGTTGCAGCAGCAGCTCCTGCCCTGGTCTGGACAAAGAGACTGCTGTGACAAATCCACAGGTGGCTCTTCTGTGCTCTTTCAGTGTTGTGCTGGCCTTGAGATACAGGTGTGCTACCTGTCAGCTGCCTCACTGCCTGTCCCTTCTCCAGAGCCCTCTGAGCTGGCAGCAGATGTCAGTGTTGATGTTTCTTCTCTGTATCCCTCCTTGGGTGCGTGTCCTTTCATCCCTGTCCTTTGTGTCCCCTCTGTGCTGGCCCTTCCCCAGCATCCTGAGCTGAGCTTTGTGCAGAGCCTGGTCTGCTTTGGGTTGGGTGTTTCAGGATGGAGTGAGAGTTCTGGCAGATGGTCTCTCCAGAGGGTTGGTGGTGTCTGTGCACCCCCAGTGTCACCCAGTTGTGTCCCTGTGAGGACAGGCCCTGCCTGCTCCCTTGATGCTCCTGTTGGGAGCTAAGCCTGTGCTGAAGAGAAGACAATACAAGTATCAGGCTAATTACCAGACAGTGATTGTGGCTGTCTTGGAGGAGAATTTGGAGAAACACAATTCACAGAATCACTGGGTGGGGCCAGAACTGGACACAGTTTAAGCTGCATAATTTAATAATCCTTGGGGTCCTGACCTGCTTCCCAGAGTCTCCTCATACCTGGTGTTTTCATTTGTATGCTCTTACACAAGGGCCTGAAGGAGGATTCCCTTGGTGAGGAGAGATTGCTGCTTTTTGTGAGCTGGCAGCAAGGAAAAATCGATGGGAGAGGAAGAAATATGATGTGTGAAAAGATGACAGATTCTTGGTTGGAGTAGTGGCCATAATGAAGAGGAACTGAAGACAGTGTATTACAAAATGGATGGGATGGGAAGAGCCAGTGGTGTAAGTGTGCTCCTGGCCAGAGGCTGGGGAGAGCAGGCCTGTGGCTCTGAACATTTGCACTGGACGTGTCTCCTCATGCACTGGATCTGCTTGAAAATCTCACTTGAAAAGAAATAATCTCCACAAGCAACTCCTTGGAAATCATCTGCATTTTTAGTGACTGCTGACTGTGAGAAAAGTCACTGAACAGTTTGTTAAATTTGTTTGGAGAAGCAACATTTTCCTGCCAGCAAATCGCCTGCCCTACGCCAGCCCCAGTTTGCTCCAGGAAGTCTCAGAGATGCTGAAGCCTGAGCAGCAGAAGGACTGTGCTCAACACACTGGGGCTGTGCACACACCAAAAGTTAAGCAAATAAAGTGACTTCTTGAATGCAGCTCAGAAAGGAATTTGTACTTAGAGCAACTGGCAGAATATGCCGCTTGCTGGTTTTCACTTCCCAACTGTGTAATTTGGAAAGCTGTAAAGAACTGTTAGGAATGACTGCTGGAAATGAAGTCAAAAGAGGTCGTGAGAGTATAAATTGCTTTTCCCCTCCCTGTAGAAGATTTACAGCAACGCTTTTTCTTCAGAAACAACTTGTAAGGCAGGGTTGTGAATCATGTGCATCGTATGGGATGGAGGTAGCAAAACCTGCTTTTGTCACTGTTTAACACTGAGCTATGAGAAGGTGTGGGAATCATGGAATTCCAGACTGGTTTGGCTTTAAAAGGACTTTAAAATTCATCCAGTTCCATCCCTCTGCCCCTTCCACTCGAGTGCTCAAAACTCCTCCCTGTCAGAATTCACTGGAACAGTACAAAGAGCACAGGTCTATTTTTAGTGGCTTTTTTTGGGGGGGCTGGGGTGTTTTTATTTGTTTTGTGTTAGGAACAACAGAACCACAGCAATGCAGGAGGGCTCTCACCCATGGTCATATCATCAGTTATAAGAATCCTGGGGTGTGTAACACTGGAAATGGTTCTGTGCTCTCTGATTCACATTATTCCAGCATTTGAGACACTGTTCCTGTGCAATTCCCCCAAATTAGAGGGTGTGAGGTGAAGGCAGTGATGGATGACAGATTTCTGAGGGTGGGCTGGAGATACAGAGGAATTTTGAGGATGAGGAGCCAAGGGGTTGACCTTGGAGAAAGGGGAGTGGTGAAGGGAACATTCAGCATTTTTGTAGGGCTGCTAAAACAAAGCACAGCAGGATTTCAGAGAGATGGAGTTCCAAGTGAAATTAGCACTGCAGTGTGGGCTTGCTGAGTTTATTGCAGGAGAGAAAACCAAACAACATCAGATAATGAGGAGGTAAAGAGAAGAGCAGCCAGTCCATGCTGAGCAAGGATGTGGTGGGCTCAGCACTCAGGGAACTCCAGGAAAAGCAGAGGATTCTTGGAGGGAGAGAGGAACAACAACGATGGCAAATGCAGGAAACTGAGAGAGAAGCCCAGAAATGGGCAGTGAGGTGGAACTTACTTAGAGGCTTGTCAGGAAGGAGGAGGAAGAGTGGATGTGACATGAGAAGAATAGAGAGGTACAGTTGCCTCGAGCAAGGAAAGGATTTTGTTGGCCTCAGATGGAGGAGAAATGGGAAAGATTCCACTGGTTCTTTTTGCACTGGAGCAAATGCTGTGCTCATGCTGGTGAGGATGAGTGATGCTAATGGAAGTCTGGGAAGGAGCTCAAGAGAGAACCTTGGGTGATTATGAAACCAAACACATAAATAAACATTCTCTCCAGTCAGGTTCAATAAGATCTGAAAGATAATAATACTATTTCTTGAAACATTTGGTTATTAGTGTTATTGTGGAGGTGGTTTTGTGTTGTTTGCTGCAGCTGTGGTGGGTGATCAGAATGTTAAATTTCTCTTTTTGCGACCAAGGAAATAATGCTGCAATCTTCTGATCACAAGTGGATTTTGTTAATTTTGAAGTTCAAACTGGATCTCTGAGTCATGTACTTTTACAAACCTGGAAAAACATGAAGACCTGTTCAAAAGGTTCACTGGGCAGAGGAGTCCAAGGATTTGAACGTGGTTTAAGATAGAAATTGTTTTAAATACTCATATGGCATGAGACTTCTGGTTTTTCCTAAGCAAGAAGAAAAATATCTGAATCTCTGAACAGTTGATATCTCAAATGATTTACTAAAAAATACAAAGTAAAAAAGTGTTATTTTCAGGTGAGAACTGCAACTCAGTGTTAGAATGTTTTTGATCTCCAAAGGAGATGGAAATAGCCAAAACTAAATGGGTTTGGCAGATTTCCACATGAAGGAAATGTAGAACCAGTGCATAAAGTCTCTAAAACCACAGGGTGTGAAGAGAGGAGAGTGTGGTGAAAGTTGAGAATCATCCTGCAGATGATTCAAATGAGCATCCTCACACTTCAGTGAAGAGGAAGTATGTAATTAATTATTGAATCCCAGAATTATTTGGGTGGGAAAGGACCTTAAAGCCCATCCAGTGCCACCCCCTGCCATGGCAGGGACACTTCCCACTGTCCCAGGCTGCTCCAAGCCCCAGTGTCCAACCTGGCCTTGGGCACTGCCAGGGATCCAGGGGCAGCCACAGCTTCTCTGGGATAATTAATAAGTGAATAATGGGGACTATTAATAAATATAGAGATTGAGAACTCAGATGATTATACCCAAGGGGAAAGCACAGTTTGAATTTCCTTGTGTACTGTGTCTGGGATTCAGATATTTTCTGTGCTGGCATACTGGGGTGTATTTAAATGAAAAACCAAAGACTTCCATAGTACCTGTATGTAGGTCCAAGGTCCAGTTTCTGTAATCACTTGGGAATTGCAGTCAGCACTTGCAGGGGTCTCTGGGACTGGTGGGGGTGCAAGTCTGGATATTTGAATGGCTCCTTGGGAAGGAAGTTTGGAAAAGGTCTCCCTGTGCCCTCTGCTCTGTCAAAAAGACAAAGTTACGCTTGGGAGCTCAAAAACCCTCCCTGTGGCTGTATTTAAAGTTAAAATTTAATTGCCTTTTCTACAAATTTACAAATTTCATGTTTTCTGAAAGGCTCAGGAGCCCCTTGGAGCACAGTTGGTTTTATGCACTCATATATCACAGAAATTGTGACAAAGGATCTCGGACAGTTTGAGCGTTTTTCTTCTTGATACAAATTAAACTCAGTCAGGAGCTGAGAGGAAAGGTTTTATTTTAACAGCTGAAACTCTTAACCTGCTTTCAGGAGGAGGAAGGTAAATTACAGAGCCAAGAACCTGTGATAAAAAGCTGGTAATAGGGGAGGGAGATAGAACATCTCATACAGCCCTTTGGGGAGCCTTAAGAGGGTTTGTTTCTCCATAAATGTATGTACAAAGATGGGGGTTTTTTTGCCCTTCTATATAATTAGTTTAAAATGTGATGACAGAACAAAACATCTCTGGAACCTGAGCAAAAAACAAAGGCTGATGATTGCAAAATAAAGGTACATTAAATTTCCCTGTGCAGTTTTCCATGCAGAGCAGTTGGTGCTGGTGAAATTCAAGTTAATACTAGCAAGTTGATCTCAGTTTTCTGGACTAATGGCAAGTTTTTGAGCTCAAGATATTCTAGTTGGCTGGATTATCCATTTTGTGAGCATGGAGCCCTCCAAGGAGGGACTTGGAAGTTAGATCACTGAGCTGCATGTTTTGCACAAGGCATTATTTATTAATTATTATTATTAGTAGTATTAGTAGTAGCAGTTTATTATTATTATTATTATTATTATTATTATTATTATTATTATTATTATTATTATTATTATTAATCTGGTGCTCATTTTGTGTGTCTGAGTCCATAGTACTATGAGGAATTAATTGCTTCTGTTGGAATTTGCTGTCAACATAAGCTTTGAAAAAAATCCTGAAAAAAAGCCCCCAAACTCAATCAAACAAAACCATCATCCCCCCAACCTCTAAACAACTCAAACAGCTCTAAGCCGATACATTATTTATTTCTTTTTCTAGTGGAAAATTAAAAATGCAAAGTCATGTTCACTTTGATTTGAAATGTGAGTAAATTGCATTTAGGAAGGGATTTTTCTGTTTGTGCTTTAACCCCAGTAAGCCCAGCTGCTACAGCAGCAAACATTCGTTTGGAAATGGCTGATCTATGCATTTTAAGCCAAATAAACATTGTCTGCTGCTGAAACTCCCAAAAAGCAGCACCAGGCTGTTGCTGAGCAGTTAAAGGCTGTGGCTCCAGTGATGCTGCAGGATGAGGCACTGGCCATGTGCAGAGGCTCCAGCAGGGAATTGCATTTCTGCATTTTCACACAGCACGAGAGGCAGGGGCAGGTCTGGGGCAGGTGGGGATTTGGACAGCAGCTGCATTTGGTTTTTTCCCCCAGGTTGTTTTATATGGTAGCAGATTCTCTCCATAAAGGAGAAAATCTCATAATAACTCTCTTTGTGTCGCCATCTTCTTCTTTATACTTCTGCTGTCAACAAAATAGATGTTTCTAGGTGGAATAGTTGGGACTGGTCAGGGAGGTGTGTTCTGGTGTGGATCTTCCTTGTCTGGACACAGCCCTGAGTGAGTGCTTGAGCAGGGAGGTGGGACTGGATGAGCTCCAGTGCTCCCTCCCAACCATTCCTCTTTACACAGCACAGACAAACATAAATATGTTAAAAAAATTAAAATAATGGAAAAGCAATGCTCGGTTTTGGCCTAAGTGTGCTGATTTTCCGCTAGAATCCCAGGCTAGTTTGGGTTAGAAGGGACCTGCAAGCTCATCTTGTTGCCACCCCCTGTCATGGGCGGGGACACTTTTCACCCCCCCAGCTTGCTCAAGGCCCACCCAGCCTGCTCTCACCCCTTTTTTGTTTTTAGGAAGTCTCAACTATTTCAAGGTCGTTGGCATTCAGCTTCCAGAAGTAAAATGGAAGTGTTTCAGGGTGGCATTGAGAAAAGAGGGAGCAGCAGAGAAACAGGGCTTTCCTGGCTCTTAGATGGCTTTGTCACCATTAGCACTGAGGGCTGGAAAGCTCTCAGGGCTGCTGTGGTGCTGAGCTCACTCTGGGGGTTGTTCTGGCAGCTGTTGGAAGCAGCTCAGACAAAACTTTCCCTCTGGGAGCTCCCTGGGGCTGTGGGTTCTGTTTCTGTGAGGAACTGCAGCTGCCCCATGGCAGGGGGGTTTGGGCTGCAGAGATGGTTGTGGCAGCTGTGGTGCCCTGGGTGACACTGCTGGGACAGGCAGGGCTCTGCTCCAGCTGTGGGGGAGCAGCACAGGTCCTTGGGAAGGGTTCAACCCCTTGGTGCTGCTGCTTGGTGTTTGCTACAGGCTGGGAATTGTCCCCGGTGCTCTGTCCCTGGTGCTTTCTCTGCCACCTTTCTGGTGCCCTGTCCCTAGTGCCCTGTCCATTATGCTGTCCCTGGTGCCCTGTCCCTGGTGCCCTGTCCCGGTGCTCTGTCCCTGGTGCTTTCTCTGCCACCTTTCTGGTGCCCTGTCCTTGGTGCCCTGTCCCTGAAGTTGTCCCTGTGCTCTGTCCTTGATGCTGTCCCTGTGCTCTGTCACTGACCTCTGTCCCTGTGCTCTGTCCTTGATGCTGTCCCTGGTGCCCTGTCCCTGGTGCCCTGTCCCTGGTGCCCTGTCCCTGTGCTCTGTCCCCAATGCTGTCCCTGGTGCTCTGTCCCTGATGCTGTCCCTGATGCTGTCCCCGACCTCTGTCCCTGACCTCTGTCCCTGTGCTCTGTCCCCGATGCTGTCCCTGGTGCCCTGTCCCCTGTGCTGACCCTGTGCTCTGTCCCTGATGCTGTCCCTGACTTCTGTCTCTGATGCTGTCCCTGTGCCCTGTCCCTGTGCCCTGTCCCTGTGCCCTGTCCCTGTGCCCTGTCCCTGTGCCCTGTCCCTGTGCCCTGTCCCCGATGCTGTCCCCGATGCTGTCCCCGATGCTGTCCCCGATGCTGTCCCTGATGCTCTGTCCCTGATGCTCTGTCCCTGATGCTGTCCCTGTGCTCTGTCCCCGGTGCTGTCCCTGTGCTCTGTCCCTGTGCCCTGTCCCCGATGCTGTCCCTGTGCTCTGTCCCCGGTGCTGTCCCTGACCTCTGTCCCTGTGTTGCAGGTGGAGGCCCTGACCCACCAGCCCAGAGCCACCACGGTGCACGCGGTGCGGGACTCGGAGCTGGCCAAGCTCCCGGAGGGGGCCCTGATCTCCATCAAACGCAAATTCCCCCAGGTAAGGGAATTAAAAGCATTTTCCTGTCTCTCTCAAAGGATGTCTGGGAAGCTCAGGCTGCCTGTTAGCACCACATCCTCTGGGTTTTCTGAGTGATTGATGAATTCTGAGGAAACATTGCGTGGTCCTTGTCTGCCTGAGCGGATCCATCCCAGACTTCCACCAGCTTCCCTCTCATCAATTGTAGCAGGCTTTTATTGCAGGGCTGCTTTGTGTATCTGGGAGGAGTTCTGCTTAAATGCAGGATGTTAGCAAAGTGGAAGTCACTAATCACTTAGTGTTACTGATGGGAAATGGAAGTTTGGCTTCTAAAATCCCTTTAAAAATGTTATTCATTCCTCCTCCCCCTGGGGCTCAGAGTCCACCCTGGGTTCTCTGTACCTTTATTTCCACAGCTTTGATATTTGGGGTTTGGGTTCCCTCTTCCTGTCATTTTAGGTTGTCAATCCTCATTCTGCAGCAGCCAAATCTGTCTGTGTCCTGAAGACTCTGATTGCTCCCTTTGAATCCATCAGCTCATCCATCTTATTTAATTCACTTGACATTATATCTCTCTCCTGCAAATTTGGGGACTGACGGACTTGAAATTTAATTCTTTTGTCCCTAAGTGCATCAGGGACGTTATACTAAGCACTAAATCATTGCATTGGCTTTACAGGCAATTCTTTAATGCTGTTACTTCAAATTATTTCTGATTTGTCATTTTGCTGTCTTGAAGACCTAGGCTTTTTTTAAAATCAGATTTTTTAAAAAAAATCCTGCAAAAATAATAAACCAAATTTAAATACTTGTATTCTCTTGCTTTCCTAGCACCTTTTTTTTTTTTTAACTGTACAGTATAAAGCCTCAATTCAGGCATTTTCATAGTACCAAAATGGTGGAGTTTTATCTGTGTTATTGCCAGGAGAATTTAATTATGACAGTAAATGTTCAGAAGTTATGTCAGTGAAAAATAATCTTTCTGGTTTCCCTGTAAGGGTTGTTTTTGCTGAAGTGTTTCTGAACTTCTGTTGGGGATTATTAAGGCACTTCTGGTCCCTGGAGCTCACTTGAGCAGACCTGTGAGTTTATTCCTCTCTATTTAATGTGATTCCCTGCCCAGGTTCATGAACTGGGAGCTCAGTACAGAGCTCACCACAAACTGGAGACAGCCCAAACATGTGACATCCACTCTGGAGCTGCTGTCAACCATCCCTGTCCTTGTGACTGACCCAGGAGGGAGGGAATGACCCAGAGAGGATTCAGACCCACCTTTCTGCTTGTGTAGTGGATGATTTTAAATGTAACTGCTAAACATACAGACTGTAAATTTCCAGTGTCACAGACTGGTTTGGGTTGGAAGGGACCTTAACATTTATTCTGTTCCACCCCTGCCATGGGCAGGGAACCTTGCCCTAGACCTGGTTGCTCCAAGCCCATCCAGCCTGGCCTAAACACTGAGCAATGCCTTGAACACTGCTCTGCACTAAGGCTGGGTTCTAATTATGCCTCTTTATCTGGGGCAGGAATTTATTTCAGTGTCTCTCTTCCCTTTCTGCCAGCTGGCAGAGCTGTTTTCCCCTGAACAGTGATCTCTGTGGAGCTGTGAATCTCTTTGCTTTGCAGTTAAAATTGAGCTTGAGTGTTACATTTATAGCACAATTCAAAACATTTATTTGTAATAGAATTCAAATGTCTTTCCATGTCTAAAGAGTAAAGCCCATCAGCCTCAAATTCCTGACCTTTTTCAGTATGGAATCAGTTTTCTCTAGACTTGCCTATAGTCTGGCCTAATTAGTTGCAATGAAACAAAATGCTAACATAGATATTTTAAGGAAATGTGTTGCAACACAGGTTGTTAGAAAGACACATTCGTGCTGCTGTTTGAGGTCTCGAAATTCTAAGTAGATGTTAAACTGGTATAAAAAAGTGAGAACTTGTTGTTTTTTTTTCCTGTGGGGTTGTTTTAGAACCCCACTAGAAATAGAAAGAGGAATGTAAGATAGACTTTCTGTAGGTGATTTATGCAGTTAATGCCTTCAGACTGTCTTAAAAACTTTAGGTAAAATACTTCAATATGATTTCAGAGTCCTTATGTGTTCACTTTTTTGTCTGTTAAGTCCATCAGGAAATGCTTTGGGTTGGAAGGAACTTTAAAGCCCATCCAGTGCCACCCCTGCCATGGCAGGGACACCTTCCACTGTCCCAGGCTGCTCCAAGCCCTGTCCAGCCTGGCCTTGGGCACTGCCAGGGATCCAGGGGCAGCCACAGCTGCTCTGGGCACCCCCCAGAGAACAATTCCTAATTCTCCATATCCCATCCAGCCCTGCCCTCTGGCAGTGGGAGTCATTCCCTGTGTCCTGGCCCTACTTGTCTTGTGTCCAGTCTATCTCCAGCACTCCTGTTGGCCCCTTCAGGCCCTGCAAGGCCACACTGAGCTCACCCCAAAGCTTCTCCTCTCCAGGTGAACAATCCCAGCTGTGCCAGCCTTCCCTCCCAGCAGAGCTGCTCCATCCTCTGATCCCCTGGTGCCTCCTCTGGATCTCTCCAGCAGCTCCAGCTCCTCCCTGTGCTGGGCCAGGGCTGGGGCAGCTCTGCAGGTGGGGTCTCACCTGAGCCCAGGGCACAGGGGCACAATCCCCCTGCCCTGCTGCCCACTCTGCTTTGGATACAGGTAAGAGAGGAAGGACAGAAGTGAGAGAGAATTGAAGTGATGGAGCAAAACTATAGGGTAGAAATTTAGGAGACAGCTAGAAGAGCCAAAGTAAACTTTAAAGGATTTTACTGGAGAGAAGTGCTTGAGCTGGAAACTGATAAATGTTGTGCAGAGGACAGGGGCTGGTTCACTTTATTTGAAAAAGAATCCAGGCATTAGAGGATCAAAAGCTGCCCATGCCTGGGCAGTGTTACACAGTTGCAAAAAAACCCCCTAAACTATGATAACAGAATGCTTTTTGGACTGAACAAATTCTGACATTCTCCTTGATGCTGGAAAAGCTTCAGCACCAGCCTGTGGCAGCACATCTGAAGGCAGAGGCAGACCAAAGGAGGAGAGTCTGGAGGACAAGGAGGCAGCTGAGTGCTGGTTAGAAATCCTGACCTATAAAGACAAAAAGCCCATAGAAGACATAGTGGCTATTTTCAGATGTATAAAATTGTCTTGTGCTGGAAAGGGCAGATGCTGCTCACCATACTGGAACAGAGCAACTGGGACTGAACTGAAATGGCAGCAGTTGCAGTGAGAAAAAGCTCACTCTACTCTCCAAAAAGACTAAAAGATTACTTGTTTTTATAACCTCTTCTAAGATGATCAGTGGAGTAATGCTTAGTGCTGAGCAGAGGGATGGACCAAATGAATTCTCTCTGTCCTATTTTCTTGGCTGTTATTCTAGGAGAGTGATTTATACACAGGTTTATGATGTTGTTTTCCCCATTCAAGCAGAAGTAATAAAGTAATGAAGGGATAGCAGGTGCAATAGCTCTGAAATAATTGACTGGGTAGCAAGAGCTGGCTGGTGATTCAGCAATGGTGGAGGATTTCCCTCTGCAAAGCAGAAAAACACAGGGCAGAAAGCAGCTCTGCCTCTATCAGCTCCATGCTCCTGCACTGCCTCTTGGCCTGAGTCTCACTTGGTGAACAATGATCAAAGAGGGGTGCTGGTCCCCAGGTCAGGTGAAATCCTCTCTTAGTTCATGGGAGGACTGGATTTTTTTGGTGTGCCTCTTGGCAACTTCTGCAGAGCCTGAATGGTGTGTGTGTGTTAACAGCCAAAAACTGGGCAGTTCCTGAGCCTGGGTTTCCCTCTCAGTTTGTTACCCTTGAGCTTTACAGAACCAAGGAACCACAGAGCATCCTGAGCTGGAAGGAACCCACCAGGATCATCAAATCCCAGTCCTGTCCCTGCCCAGACCCCCCAACAAGCCCACCCTGGGCATCCCTGGCAGCGCTGTCCAAAGGCTCCTGGAGCTCTGGCAGCCTCAGGGCCGTGCCCATTCCCTGGGGAGCCTGGGCAGTGCCAGCACCCTCTGGGGGAAGAACCTTGCCCTGAGCTCCAGCCTGAGCCTGCTCTGGCCCAGCTCCAGCTGTTCCCTCAGATCCTGTCCCTGTCACAGGGAGCAGAGGTGGGAGCGGCCCCCTCATGAGGAGGCTCCAGACAGTCCCTATGAAGGCTGAAAACCCCTTTATTTTAGGAGTTAGTGGGAGGACTCCATCCTGCAGACTCTTCCCCAGCCATGCTGTGTTTGTAGGTGATCCAGGAAGGGTTCCAACTCTGGAGTGCATTGTAAGAAAACATTACCTGGTGCGTAAGAAAATTGTAGGACGTGGGTGGTGCTTGCCAGAGAGAACTGTGTGAAATGAGGGAAATCGTGCTCTGTTAGTCCAAGCAGTCATTCCAGTTCCTTGAGCTGAGATGTACAATCTGGAGAAGTGGAATGGCTGATCCTTGGGGGAGATCCATGTGACTGCCTTCTGTTTTGTCTCCTGGAGAGCTGCTTTGGTCCTGGGAGAGGCAGGAGCTGATCTGCTGGGATCTTCCAAGTGACCCACCATAGCTCAGGTTATTCCAAGGGCTGAAACAGACGGGTGAATGTGGGGAGCCTGACCTCAGTTATAAATAACAGCCAAAACTTCAGATTATGTGCCCAGAAATGACAGATGTTGATTTCTAGATCCTGCTCAGTCTGAAGAAGTCAAGCTTACATCATCTGGCTTCTCAGGAAAGCATCTCAACCTTGATTCACTCTGGATGTGGCATCCTAGACATTCCCAATGGAAAGTGGTCCCTGGTGCCAAACTTAATGCTTCTGTCCACCCTGGTGTCCCCTGCTCTCCAGCACAGCCCTCAGGGTTCTCTGTCAGCCAGAGCATTTGCTCCCTGACAGCCTCTGTGCTCATTTCTGGTGCTGTTCGAAGCTCTCCAGCCTTGCAGGAGGAGAAAGGAATTGATTCTTTCTATTTTTGTCCCTGCCTTCAGTTCTGGAAAGTAGGACAGGGAACCAGCTCACGATTCCTGGCACCGCAAAGCAGCGTCGAGGCAGCAGCAAGAGCACAAAAATCTGTGAGCAGATCACAGAGATGTTCCAGCACTGCTGCAGAGCTGGGATCACATTTCCTAGATTAGCTTTGACTCTTTTGAGCTGAGTTAGTTTTTAGAATTCTAACTTGGAATTTAGACCTGAAGGAAATGGTGTCGAGAATCTGCTTGGGAGCTGTGGGGGCTGAACTGTGAGACAACCTTTGGCGTGCTGAGAAATAGAAAGAGTTTTTCTGCATCTTTCTTTTAATTCTCTGAGTCTGCCCTTGGGCTTTAAATATATTCAGAACCTGTCATCCATCTCCAAGTGGAGTTCTGCTCTTCACAGGAGTATTTGAGCCAGAGCCTCTCTGAAGTGGCTGGAGCCTTCCCCAGGGTTATCTGCCTTACAAAGTGAGCTCTGTAATGTGCCCTCTCTTCAAAGTGCTGCCCACAAGAACTGGGCAGATTGTGTGTCATGGCTGAAGCTTGATGTGGCACTGGGGAATAGGTCAGGAGAGGCTGTGCTTCTGGATTTTTCTGTATTTGTTGTCCTGGCCCATTCCAGTAAGTGTTCCTCGATTGTAAGAGGAGTGGATGTGAAAAGGAGAGAAGGAATTCAGTGAACACCGTGGTCACTGAGTGAGGCTGGCAGGAGGGGGGATTTAATCAGCACCAGTGCCAGAATGACATTTTTCTTCAAGACACAATTGATCCCAAATGTTAGAAGTTCAAACAGCCCCAGGATAAAGCTTCAGTTCCTCTGTGGGCTTCAGCAGCATTTGAAAAGGTGCCAGGAATTGTTGTGAGGGAGCGTTGAGGATTTGCTTTGTCACAGGCTGATCAAACGTCAATGTTTCAATCAGAGACCTCTTGCTAAGCTCCCTGATTCCAGGACAAGCCAGTGTTTGTCTGATCTGGGGCCATGTGAAGCTGCAATAACACCCTGGTTTTATTCAAGCTGAGGATCTAATTTACCTCTCCTCCCTTGTCCCTTAGAAAAGGTCCTTAAGAAAGCTGGTCGAGGATAATCTCAGCTCTTGGAAAGAGCTTCCCAGAAGCTGTTCTGTGGATTTGTGTGGGTAAAAAATGGCTGTTTGCACTATTTGACTCCCATTGTTCTTATTTTGTAGAACAGCAGACCCTTGGCGGGATGTTTTTCATGGCAGCTCATCCATAAAGTTTCTGTGTGGCACAAAACCCTTTTACAGGTCTTTTAACTAAATCACACCTGAATATGAAGCTCTGCAGTACCGTGCTATGGTACCAGTAGATTGTTATTTGACATATTTAATTTCTCTCTGGTGACCAATGACCTGTGTCAGGGGAGGTTGAGGTTAAAATGAGGAAAAGGTTCTTCCCCCAGAGGGTGCTGGCCCTGCCCAGGCTCCCCAGGGAATGGGCACGGCCCCGAGGCTGCCAGAGCTCCAGGAGCCTTTGGACAGCGCTGCCAGGGATGCCCAGGGTGGGCTTGTTGGGGGGTCTGGGCAGGGACAGGACTGGGATTTGATGATTCCTGTAAATCTCTCCAGCTCAAGAGGTTCTCAGAGTATTCTGTGATTGCAGTTTGGGGGTGCCTGTTAGGTGACTGAAGTTTTAAAAGCTGAACAAGGAAGCATCTTACTATTAGACTTGAAAGGCACTGGAGAGTCCGCAGCTCACCTCCAAGGCTCCTTGTTCCCTGCAGCATCCTGGTCTGTTGGGTCTGGATGATGGTGGAGGATCCAAAGAGGAAAGCCCCATTCAGTTTTGGGGTGAACACATGCCTTGGCTGTGCAGGACTGACACAGCCATGTCAGGTTCATTCTTCAGCCCAGGCTGCTTTCTTGGCCCAGGAACCTGCAGGAGACAATGGGAGGAACCTGCCAGGGCTGGGGAGGCTTCCTTGCACAGGAGCTTTGATTTAAAATCACGGACAGCGAAAGCTGGACCCTGGTGCAGGGTAGGGCTGAAGTGATTAATGTATCTTACAGTTTGGGGTTTGTGTGTTTCCTTCTTACATACACTTTTATGTATTTCTTCTGTTGTAACTAAAAGGGTTTTGTAGTACACAGGACCTCACATCAGTTAGTTGTGGCTGTGAATTTGGATTTTGGTGTTGTTTTTGTGAAATTTTCCCCTGATTTAGAATCGCAGAATGGTTTGGGTTGGAGGGGACCTTGAAGCCCATTCAGTGCCACCCCTGCCATGGCAGGGACACCTCCCACTGTCCCAGGCTGCTCCAAGTCCCAGTGGCCAACCTGGCCTTGGGCACTGCCAGGGATCCAGGGGCAGCCACAGCTGCTCTGGGCACCCTGTGCCAGGGCCTGCCCACCCTCCCAGAGAACAATTCCTAATTCCCAATATCCCATCCATCCCAGCCCTCAGGCAGTGGGAGCCATTCCCTGTGTCCTCTGCCTCCAAGCCCTTATAAATAGTCTTTCTCCACATTTCTTGTAGGCCCTCTTCATGTATAGTTTTCTCTGAATCAAGAGTTACCTATGATGGAGGGAGCTTTGTTTGGATTAGTTGTTGTCTGTCAGCAGATAATTCAGTTTGTCAGGCCATCCGATAATATTCACATCCCATAGTATTCACAGATTGAAATAAATGTCCATAGGAAAATATTCCGTCTGAGTTCTCATGAAAATCACTTTCAAAAGAGCTTTTTGTAAATCAGCTCTTGAGTTTCACAGTTGAATAGGAACAAAAGCTTTAACCAGAACCCAGCCTTGGAAGATTAGCAGGGGTGGGTAGTAGTTTGCAATATTTAAAGGGATTATAGGAAATACAGCACTACAGAGTGACTGTAACCTCTTGGTGTGGGAATTCCAGTGGCTGTGGAGCAAGTGGTGCTCTGATACCACCTCAGACCCAGGATGGATGGAGCACTCAACTCTGTGCTCCACCAGCAATGGCAGAGCTGAGATCCTGCCTGGCCACATCCTGCTTTGGAAACAGGAATTAATCATCCTAAAGAAAGGAAATGCAGCCCCTTGGGATGTGGTGTTTGGGCCTTGCCCTGCCAGGTCTGTGGAGTAATTGAACATTAATTAAACACAGGGAGAATTAATGGTTTCCCAGAAGCTCCTCTGTAGCAGGTGGAGGAGCAGAGTGTCACAGTAGACAGGAGAGGTTTGGGGTGCTGGGAGAGCCTGAGTGGGTCTCACTGGGATGGAGTTGATCCAGAAACAGCCAGGAAGGTGAGATGTTTGTAGGTAGGTGAGGTGGTGAGCTGGGTGGGAGAAGTGGAATTGTGCTGAGGGAAGTGCTCTCCAACACCATTTGAGAAAACTCTTGTCCTGTTTTGCCCTGCACAAAAATGTCTTGGGAGTTCATGTGAAAAGGGGAGTGGGTGGGAGGAGGAGAAATGGTCATTTCCCTTGGAAAGTGTGTCACCTGAGCATCCTGCTCTGGGCCAGGGTGATGAGGTGACATCTGCAGTGGTGTCTGTGGGAGCTGGAGGGGTGTGGGGCTTTTGGAGAATGACACTGATGCACCTGGAGCTCCAAGTAGCTTTTGAAATGGAGATTTACTCAGTTTTTTAGACCTGTAAGGTCAGATTTTGTCCTTCTGGCCTGAAAACTCTTGCATAAGCTCAGGAGAGTGGGGTTTTGTGTGCTTTGGGGATATTTTTGATGGTGAACTCAGTCACCTCACTGACCTGGGCAGACCCCACGGTTTCAGACTCACTCCACGAGCCCCTGTAGGGCCTCTTTAGGTGCTCTGTGACCTTCCTGAGTCACCTCCCAGCCTGAGCAGGGGGTGGGAAGCTGTGTTCCCTGGCAGTTCCCTGGCAGTTTGGGGAGCTCTGAGCAGACCTGTCCTGGCAGCCAAGTGTCCAATCCACAGCTCCACTGCTCGTTACTGTGATGAACTGAGCTGGCTGCACTCGTTGCTACTGCTGTTCCTAATCATGAGGAAGGATTAATTCCCCTTCCTCACCAACTAAACCAAGCTCAGCTCCATCCCCAGCACAAGAGGCCCAAAAGCTGCCTTTGCTTTACTACAGGCAATTAACGATCCTTGCCTAATTTAGGATCCTGCTGGTGTTGTTAGATGCGTCTGGGCTCTGACTCGCTGCCTTCTTGCAGATTTTTTTCAAGCCTTAAGTTGAAGCTGCCTGATCCTGTGCCAGCAGGAGGGATGTTTGCAGGGCTGGGTGCTAGAAGAGGCTGTAAAATCCAGGATGTGCCGTAGGGTGAGCACAGCAGATGCTTCCGATCAGGAAGGCTGTCTGGCCTGGGTGATGTGACACCCTGAAAATGAGAGAATTCTGCTTGTGCAGATGTCTGGGAAGTGTTCTGGGCTCTTCTGGCACTGTGGTTGAGAAAGGCAGGTGTTCTCATGGGGAAGGGGGCAGAAGGCTCTGGGAGAAGCAGTGCCCAGGCTGTCCCTGGCTCAGGAGTGCGGGGCAGTGCTGGGGGCTGCACTCCCAGAGGAGAGAAACTCGCTGTGTTCTCCTGGTCAGTCCAGTTCCTGCCCTACCCCACTGCCAATTCCCAGAGCTTTCCTTGAATTGTTAAGGTTGGAAAAGTCCCCAAGATCATCAAGTCCAATCACTCCCCCAGTGCCACCATGACGACCTCTAACCCATATCCCCTCGTGCCACATCCACACTTCCAGGGATGGTGACTCCACCACTGCCCTGGGCAACCTGTGCCAGTGCTTGACCTCCCTTGCAGTGAAGGTTTTCCTAATATCCTTCTAAACTTCCCCTGGCACAGTTTGAGGCTGTTCCCTCATGTCCTGTCACTTCTTACCTGGGAGAAGAGACTCAGCCTTACCTTCATTTCCTGCAAAGTGCAGCTGAACAGGAGGGATAAGGGACTGCTGAGTCACAGCCCAGATTCTGCACAGAGGTACCCACCCTATAGCTGCCCTTTGCCTCCATCTCCTCCAAACACACTTGGAGTAACTGCTTCCCTTCAATCTCTGTCATTGGCTCCTGGCCCAAGGGCTAATTCCTGCTTGTTCCTCATCCTCCCTGCCCAAGCCATCCCTGTCCTCTCCCAGATCCCTTGGCTTCCTTGTTGTCTTTTGGGCTGCATTGAGCTGTGCTGCTCCTTCCCATGCCCTGCTTCTGCGTGGGAGTGAGAATAAAGGGGCTTGGAAACCTGAAGGATGAATTTTTCCTGCTGGTTTTCAGTTCTCCCCACCTGCCCTGAATTTGGGGAGAGCTGTTCCTGCTGCCCTGCTCACTGAGGGCTGTGGGTCGATCAGGTCAGGTCTGCTGTCGATGGAGGGATGTGATTTGTATTGACTTTTCCCTCAGAAAGATGGACAAGTCCCTTTTAGAGGAAAACATTGCCTTTTTGTGAGAGGATATCTGGCGTGTGTAATATAAAACGCTGTGGAAATTTCAGTTCTGAGCTCGGATCCCAAATTGATGTTCCTTGGACGTTGCCATGACTGCGACAGTGTGACTCATCCCGTTCTGGGGAGCAGCTTTGCTTGTTGTACAAAGTCACCAGGGAAATAATTTTCCCTATCTATACATACCAAGGCTGTATGGTTTGCTCCAGCAAACAAGACAAATAATATTTCCCGGTAATAGGAGCAGCCAACTGGAAAATGAGACCAATAGGTTCTATTCTTAGTTCCATCATTAACCTTGGACATATTTTGTAACTTAGCTGGAGCTCTCCTTAGCTGTCTGTAAAACAGAAAAAGTTATAAATACAGGAGATGGTTTTAGTAAGTAATTAAAATTCTGATGCTTAAGTGCTTCAGAAGTGTAAAATGTTCACGGCACCTCCCAAAACTGCTGAAGGAAAGTCCTGCTGTGCTGCTGCAGGTTTAGGTGAAGCCTGTTAGCTGGGTATAGCAAATGGGGTTTCTAAATAGTTCTGGGGGCAGATTATCTCCTTTAGCAAGGGACATCAGTCTCTATTTTTGTGAAGAATTCTCTGTTTCCCTGAATTCTCCCTGTGGTTGGGGTAGTTTTATGTAGCCACATGTGGCATCTTTGGGGAATCCCAGAGCCTCAGAGCTTGGTGGTGTTGAGTTGTGTGGTTGGGTGACCATCAGATTCTGTTGTATTTAGGACAAGGGAAAGCATTTTAGATCTGAGATTCCAGGATAAGGCAGGATGCTGGAGCTTTCCTGGTGTCCTCCCCAAATGGGTGGCAGGGGCACGGGCACCATGCCTACTCCTGGGGCAAGGAAGAGGCACTTCCAAGGGGTTTGTCCTGGTCACTGAGGAGATGTTGAGATGTTGATGTGGCATCTTCACCAGTTTGCAATCATGGCTATGGGGCAGAACTGGCACAGGGTGCCCAGAGCAGCTGTGGCTGCCCCTGGATCCCTGGAAGTGTCCAAGGCCAGGTTGGACAGGGCTTGGAGCAGCCTGGGACAGCTGAAGATGTCCCTGCTCCCTGCAGGGGTTGAACTGGGTGAGCTTTAAAGGTCTTTTCCACCCCAAGCCATGCCATGAAATCCCTGAAATAACCTTGGTAACTGTTTTTCTGTGCTCCACTGCAAGTCACCCTTGTGCTGGAAGCCTCTGCTTGCTCTTCCCCCTTTTCTCATAGAGGACTTAGAATACATCAGTGCTTTATATACAGCATTTCACAGTGCAGGGAATTTGCTGTATTGGATTTTGTTTTTAAGGCAAGATGTGTAAATGGCTCAGGTGGGCATCCTGACCTATCTTGATGCCTACATGGCCCTTGATATGAAAGCTGCATCCCCAAGTACCTATTTCTGTGGGAACAGGGTGTGTTTATCCAGGATCCCAGGTAACCTGGCTGCTGCTTGTTTTGCTTCTTAACCTTAGAGGACTTTTGTTGTGGCAGTTGTTTTGAGGTTTTTTTATGTCCTCCTGAGCTATTTTGACCTTGAATTATTTGGGGGAGAATATTTAATGATTGCTCTATTAATCCTTAATGCATTTAAATAACTCTTTTCCTTGTTTGGTAAAGCATGTGTGTAGAGCTTTCCGAATAAATGCTGCATTTTCTATGTCTGTCACTTCTTGATATTGCAAGAATTAGTCTTCTGCTACCCCACTTGTCAGGAGTTATTGATTGGTCGTGTTGGAGAGAGGCTTGTCAGTTTGGAGATACATTTGGCTACTGGAATATTAGTTTATGTTTATGTGAGTCCTGCTGGAAAAACACCTGGGAGCACATCTGTGCCTTCAAACATGAATTACCACACAAACAGGATTTGAGGGAGAAGGCAATTTCTTAGGTAGTTTGTTTTGATTCTGCAGGTGTTTAGGGGGTGTATTTATCCCCCCTTTTTTCCCCAAATATTTTAAATTTGGCTGGAGTAAACCATTCACCAGGATTGGGGAAGGGTCTGTTTGAACACAAGCTTGGACCTTTTTGAGCATTTAGCACCTACAAAAGGTGCAGCACCCACTGAGCAGTGAGAGTACATAGAGGGGCAGATGCACTGCAGAGAGAAATGAGGAGAGCTGGAAATGCAAAGTTTCCCCAAATAATCTTTTTTTTTCTTTACCCAAGCAAGTTAAATCCTGCCTGTTCTGGGGTTGCTTTGTTTTCTTGTTTTTCCAAATTGAAGTAAAACAAGGTAGGAGAAACCAAGACAAATGACCAATCACCACACATTACAGCCAGGAAAGAAGCTGCAAGTCCTTGACTCTGTGTGGCTCAACTTGAGGGAACATCTTTAAAAAGTTTGGAAGTCTCCATGTGGATGCTCTGCTTTCAGGTCTGTCTGCCTGAATGTTTCTTTTTTTTTCTCCTTCTCTCCCAGGTTGTGACCAGACTTATTCACTTGCTGGGCGAGAAGATCCTTGGCAGTCTGCAGCAGGGAGGTGAGACTCATTCCTGGACTATTCCCATTGATGCTGGGAGTTCCTTGGAGCCAGACTTGCATCCTTAAATTGGGAAACAGGCAGTGCATACTTGGAAAGGAAATGCATTGATAAATTTCAGCCTGGAGAAGAGAAGGCTCCAGGGGGATCTTAGAGCCCTTTCCAGGGCCTAAAGGGGCTCCCGGAGAGCTGGAGAGGGACTGGGGACAAGGCATGGAGGGACAGGACACAGGGAATGGCTTCCCACTGCTAGAGGACAGGGATGGATGGGATATTGGAATTAGGAATTGTTCCCTGGGAGGGTGGGCAGGCCCTGGCACAGGGTGCCCAGAGAAGCTGTGGCTGTCCCTGGGTCCCTGGCAGTGCCCAAGGCCAGGCTGGACAGGGCTTGGAGCAGCCTGGGACAGTGGGAGGTGTCCCTGCCGTGGCAGGGGTGGCACTGGATGGGCTTTAAGGTCCCTTCCAGCTCAAACCAGTCTGGGGTTCTGTGGTCTGTTACAGCTGTAGGTGCATGTGGATGGTGATTTCATTATATCTGTGCACACATGGTGGTTTTGGCAGAGCATGGCTAACTGGGTGTGGGAATGAAATGATTTGCACTTGAGATCCAGAAGTGTTGCTGCCTGTGTGCAGTGAAATTTCCCTGGAATTTCTTGCAAGAGCAATGTAAAGGGAGCATTGGAAATAGCAGCTGTAATGGGCTGGAATCAGAGCACTGTGCTGAGCAGCAGCAGCACAGACTGATTTCAAATGCCTGGATTTGCAGTATTTTAATGAATTGTCTGGGAGGAAATGGCCTGCCAGGGGTTGGTTGTGCAGCTTTGTGTTTGTGGCAGCACCAACACAAAGTCTCTTTACTGACTGAAGGGAGTAGGAGGGAATTCTCCCAATTTCCTTGAGCAGTATTTGAAAGCCAACAGATGCCCATTAACTGCTGGGGTGTTGTGGGGCTCTTTGATGCTGAGGATTGCTTGGGTTTTGTTTGGTTGGGGGGTTTTAATTCCTTCATTTGCTGGTTTTGCCAGATTCCAAGGAGACTGAAAATAAAAGGTCACCCACTTTCCTGTTTCAGAGCAGTCTGGGGAAGAGAATATGCTCTTCACCTGCTCAGCTTTCTGGGCAAAACCACTTGTTACACAAATGCCTGGTGGTAATTGTACTTAAACTTCTATGCTTCCTGAAATGCCTCTGTGACCCAGGGCAGAGCCTGCACTGCCTGGGAAACAGGGCAAAATGGGGGAAACAGAAAGTGGGAGAAAACTAGTGAGAGTAACAGGAGTTCAATCAGAGAATCACCATTGAAATTCTCAGGAGGGAAGGGCCTGTGGAGATGAAGGGTTGAGCTGTGATGTGTAACCTGTTTAAACTCACAGATATCTTCTTGAAGATCACCAGAAGGAGGGGGAAAACTATTTAATGTTCTGTGCAGAGCTGTTTTAGAAGATTTGAAATTAATAACTCAATTGCTGAATATCTTAAAAAAAAAAGTTTATCTGATATTTCTTTGTGTCCTGCAGTGGTCTGTCACTCTGACATTGAGCCTTTGAATGGGTTTGCACAGGGGATATCAAGTATTTCCACATGCTCAGCTCAAGAATTTATCTTGATGGTACATCTTAGGCCTTTGCTGGGTGAAATGAGATAAGCAGGATGTGAAATCCCAACTTAAATTCAAATTTTTTTTTCTGTTCTCAGAGCTGAGTTGACAGGCATTAGCAGCAGAGTGAGATTTTCTGAGAAGGCTCAGCTAAAGAGAAGAAAGAGTATCAGAACAAGAACAGTTTGTACAACATTGACCTTTACCAGCTCTAAGCTGTCTGGGAAGATCTTGATCTTCCTCACATGCATTGCAGATTTCTCTCAAAAACTGCTTTTCCTCTGCCCTTACTCACCAAATTATATTAAAGATAGTTCCCAGGTACTTTGCAGCTACTTCAGAGGTTCCGTATTTTAATCCTCCTAAACCCATATCTGTAAAGCTCTGCATCTTGCAGAGAAGGGAGAACAGGTAGAGATGCACATTTTCTATGGGAGTTTTGTTGAAAACAGCAATTTCCTTCCTTAGGAATACCATAAGAAAATGATTGTTAAGTTTTGGAATATTTTGGAATATTTTAATACTGACAGCAGGTTTGGGGGTTTTGTTAGTTAAGCTAATTCCTCTTGTGGAATCAGTTCCAAAGTTGTGATAAAGGGATTTTAAGTGCCTTTTTATCTTTGCCTTCCTGGGTCAGGTAGATCCATGTTTCATTTAACATATTCCTGGCATATTTTTAACGTTGCCTAACTTCAACCCACACATGCTGTACCAGCAACCAAAAATGATGGAAACTGATCTTCATCCTCTTAAAATGAAATATGTGGGAACTCTGCTCTCACATGCTGTGGAGGTTTGTGTTCCATTTCTCTGACGTGGAGCAGCTCGGTGACACAGTGACACCTTCCCTCCTGCCTGCAGGTGACATTCCATGTTTTGCAGCCTGGCTGACTGATGGCAGGTGTTTTCTCTGTGAACAGGTCATCCTCTTGGACTGCACAGCTCCAGCAGCAAGTGGGATGCAGGGAATCCTGCCAGCAACCTGTCCACGGTGGCGATCATGCCGGTGTCCGAGGAGGTGCCGCTGACAGCCTTCACTCTGGAGCTCAAGCACGCCCTCAGTGCCGTGGGTGAGTGTTCTGTGGTGCCATCGCAGCAAACAAGCCCTGCTGGTCACTTCAGAGTGGCGTGGCCAGCTACTGGCACCTGTCACAGGGAGGGCCATGCTGTGTTAGGGGGTATCAGTACCTGGGGATGGTCACAGGGCTGGGGAAGAGGTTTTGGAGAGAATCCTGTGACCTTATAAAAAAGGAGGGAGAGGGAATTTTTATATGGCCAGGTCCCCACAGGACAGTGGGAAATAGTTATAAACTCAGGGCAGAATTAGGTTAGATTAGGGAGAAATTCTTGAGAGGGTGGGAGGCCCTGGCACAGGTTGCCCAGAGAAACTGGGACTGTCCCTGGATCCCTGGAAGTGTCCAAGGCCAGGTTGGAACAACCTGGGATAGTGAAGGTTTCCATGGACAGGTAATCTTTAAAGTCATTTCCAACCCAAACCATTCTGTGATTCTGCAGCAGTGGTCAGGATCAGCCTTTTTCATGCTTCTTGCTTCTCTGTTCTCATCCTTAACATGCATTTAGTTATAGTGGAAAACTTTTTTTTGCCTTAATGACTTGGAAATACTCACAAGGCTCTCTGGCCCTTGTCTTGGCTGCCCTCAGCTGCCCACAGTCACTTCAGGAGACACATCCCACACCAGGGCACTGCTCCCATGGCTGCTGGGGGTCTGATTCTGTCCAGCTCATGGGGGATAGTGTTCCAGGCCTCCTCAGCTGAAAAGCTTCATCCAGCAAAGGGTTTCTTAGCAGTTTTCTTGTGTTGTGGTTGTACATGAGTGGTAAGGATAAGGCTTGGTGGAAGAGGCTCATGGAGGAGATCCAGATTCGCGCTGGAAATCTGAAGTTTAGTCTGAAATCATTGTCCCATTTGTTGCCAGCTTGTTTGTCTGTCTCATGCCCACAAAACCATGTGTTCAGCTCATGGCTGAGTCATTAATTGCTTTATCCATGGGTGAAGTTGCTTGTGCACATTCCAGTTCCTCACAAAACTCATGTATTTAATTCAGAATTCATTTTGTGTTCATTAGTGGTGTTTGACATTTCCTGAACATCCTCTTTTCATCCCCAAATGCTGTTACAGATCTCTTGAGTGAATCTCCTGTAGTCCTTTGAGAAATTATTAGTCTGCTCTCTCATTGCTTATTTAAAAGTACAGGTTATATGGTGCTTGAGGTGTAACCACTTACATTTGTTGGCAATTTTCTTTCTGACTTTTGGTGTCTGGAGCTGACACTCCTGTGTGTGCTTAAAAATCTTCTGGGTGAACAGGCAGAGGGAAAAGCTGGTGGTGCTTGAGCTCTTTAACCTTCTGAAGTCTGAATTTGTGTGCAACTTATGATGGAGACTTGTTACAGTGAGATCTAATTTGTGGGTGTTTGAAGATTCCTCTTATTTTGGAGATGGCAGAAAAATGTTCCATCCATAATAGAGCTGTATTGCTAATGGGGACTCCTTAGGGATCACTGCCAGCTTGTTTTGATGTGTGACAACACTAGGAGCCTGTAAATAAAACAAACAGAAACTTAAGTAGGTAGATGGACTGTTCAGAATAAAAATCTCCATTTGGGCTGAGAGCAGCAGGCAGGTGTCATGGGGGGTTTGGGGGGTCACTCGGCCTTTCCTCCTTCACCCTTTTCCCTCTTCCCCTGTGCTGAGGCCTGCACCGTGCTTGGCAGCTCAAGATGGTTCTGTACACCCTTGGCACCTGAAGCTGTTGCCAAGAGGGAGCAGACGGCTGCAGTGGGAAGAGGAAAGTGTTGTGGGCAAACACAGGAGCCATCTGGTCCCAAACACCGCTGCACAGGAGCGCCGAGCCTCGCAGCAGGCCCGGAGCCGCCAGGCCCTGCAGCGCCTCTGCACGGCTGGCCTGGGCTGGGGGCAGCCTGCAGGCTTGCTTTCTTTATTTAGCAGAAGCAATGTTTTCTTTTTTCCTCTTTTTTTTTTTAACTTGTATTTCCAAGTGTGTATTAACTTTGTATTTCCACCTCTGCCCTCTGGCTGGGGATTTTTTGGGTGCTCCTCACGATGTGCTGGGAGCCACGTGCAGGTGCTGCTTGGCTTTCAGGGAAGAGGATGGGGTTTGGAATGATTTTTTTTTTCTTCTGATTTTCTGCAACAGAAAATGAGCTGAGTAGTGGAGTGAAATTTTGATTTGCTTTCAGGTTGTTCCCTTATTCACCTTCAGATTTGGCATGAGGGGAACTGTTGCCCAGAGCAGCTGTGGCTGCTCCTGGATCCCTGGCAGTGTCCAAGGCCAGGCTGGACAGGGCTTAGAACAACCTGGAACAGTGGAAGGTGTCCCTGCCCATGGCAGGGGTGGAATGAGATGAGATTTAAGGTCCTTTCCAGCCCAACCCATTCCATAAATCCATGTGGAAAGGTCTGCACTGGGGGCCTTGCTGAGCAGCTGCTGCCACCTGAGCCCTTCCCTGAGCTCCCAGATGGGCTCACCTGGCTTTGGGTGTGAGGTGGGATCAGACCTGCCCTGGCTTTATGGAAATGAGAGCGGTTAATGTGCTTGACAAGACTTAATTGAAAGTCTTCTCTGAAAGGAACTCTCAGTTTGGAAAGTTGCTTTGAACATTTGCTGCTATTCACGGGTTTTTTTTGAGGTTTATTTTTTGGGGTTTTTTTTCCTTGAACCAACCTTTTTTCTAATTTTAAGTTAAATGGCAGCATCTGATTACAATACTTGACTTACCATTTAATCCACACTTAACATTTGATCTGTATAATTTCATTGCTCTGGGCTTCAAATCTGTTCCAGAGCAGTGGAGAGCAGCCTTAATATGTGGGGAGAACAGCTGGTTTTATCTTTCTTCTGCAACTTAATATATTCATTACAGAAAATTCCTTCCCCTTTCAGTTAATATGAGCTTAGCTGGGTATTGCAGTGATGCCCTGAATTCCCCTGCTGCAAGTTGGAGATGAGGATAGAAGGAATGAGGAGGATGCAGGGAGGAACACTGAGACCATTGCAAGAATCATCAGCTGGGAAGGAGCCTGACCTGGGGATGCAGGCTGACCCCAGTCCTGGTGGGAATGCAGGCTGGATTGTAACACAATAAAACACTTAAGAAGTGGTTTTCCTTTTCCTAGAATTGGCATGAGAAGGCTGTGGGCACTGCTTGGAGTTGGAGCTCGTTGCAGGTGAATCTCTTCAACAGGATTTTGGGGCTGGTTTTGGTAATTTTTAGCTATTTCTGTATTATTAAAGGGATATAAAAGTAATGTCAACTAGAAAATCTCAGTTTGATAGTGAATATTTACTGTCCACAAAAACTGAAAAAGTACTCAGAATCTTTCTTCCCACAGAAAAAGAAATCCACTTTTGCGTGTAATGAGACAGGACTAAGTGGTTTCATTGCTTAAATCTTTTTTGTGGGTTTAGTTTTTTTTTTTTCAAATTTCTTGGTTTTTAATGTTTTAATTTGTAATGGGAGCAGCTCAGGTGAGCAGCCTGTTCTCCATCGGGGTGCATTCTGCACACAGGGAGCACCAGTGTGTGGGACCACCTCCAGCTTTCCCCAGACCATTTGTGCTGGTTCCTTTGACATTTGGTGTTTCTGTGATTTATGATAATTCACATATTGTTTCCAGACAGGGGGATTGTGTCCCAGTTAAATGCTATGGGATGTTCGTGCTTCCATGGAGCTTCCAATCACAGAATGGTCCAGGTGGGAAGGGACCTTAAAGCTCACCCAGTGCCACCCCTGCCATGGCAGGGACACCTCCCACTGTCCCAGGCTGCTCCAAGCCCTGTCCAGCCTGGCCTTGGGCACTGCCAGGGATCCAGGGGCAGCCACAGCTGCTCTGGGCACCCTGTGCCAGGACCTGCCCCCCCTCCCAGTGAACAATTCCTAATTCCCAATATCCCATCCATCCCTGCCCTCTGGCACTGGGAAGCCATTCCTTCTTGTCCTGTCACTCCAGACCCTTGGGACCCTCTCTCCATCTTTCCTTCAGGCCCTGCAAGGCCACACTGAGCTCACCCCAAAGCTTCTCCTCTCCAGGTGAGCAATCCCAGCTGTGCCAGCCTTCCCTCCCAGCAGAGCTGCTCCATCCTCTGATCCCCTGGTGCCTCCTCTGGATCTCTCCAGCAGCTCCAGCTCCTCCCTGTGCTGGGCTGGGGCAGCTCTGCTGCTGGCACAAGCTGTGGGATGACAGATTTATTTGGGACCTGGCAGCAGCAGCTGGACCTGCCTTCACCTTGAGACAGAGATAGAATGAAAAATGTTCTGAGCTCTGTGGGCAGAGCAGAAGGTTCTGCAGGACACCGTGACCCCAAGGTCCTGCAGGGCACAGTGGCCCTGGGGCTTCAGCCCTGCTGTCTCCTGGCTCCAGTGTGACAGCCCTCCCTCTGCATCTGGGGCTCTGGGTCTCCAAGAGAGGAGGCTGTGCAAGATTCAACTTGCAGAAAGCAGGAGCAGAATTTTCCAGCTCTGAACTGGAGTGCCAGGAAGGGGGGCAGGTTTTTTTGCTGTGCAGTTCATCATGCTGATGAATTCTGGTCAGTGTTCATGATGTCTATTTTTATTATTAATTCTTTTCCTCTTAATCTTGGTAGAGCTGAGAGCATCTTTTGATAAGAAGTTCTTCTGCAGTATTCAGATTTTTCAAAAGTATTTGCCTGACTATTTTTTTGTTCCTTCACTGAGACCAGCTAAAAGACACCACATGGCTGTGCAAATTCTGGTTCTATGTGGGAGCCCTCTGATCTCATAGAATTTCAAACTGAAGTAGGGAGGGATTCATATCCAACATATGTGTCTCTCTCATTCCTTTCTGCCCTTTAAATTTTTCTTCTTTTCAGTTCTAAAAATGCATAATGCATTGGACAGCTCACTGAAAAATCTTTGCTAATAATTTATTGGAGTTTTTAATTACAGTTCTGCCTGTCTTTACACACAGATTAGATTTAAATGTGAAATGTTCACTGTGGTGTCTGAACCCTGGCACCACTTAGTATTTTTTTGCTGGACAAGATCCTCTGACATCCAACTCATTTATCAGTTATGTGACTTAGCCACATAATTTTGTAGACTTTTATTAGGTCAAAAGTAAATTTTCTTTTAATAGAGTCCAAGCAAGTAAATTTGCTCTGCTGAGATTTTTCCACAGTGCATTTTGTACTGGCTTTGTCTTTTGATGTGGGTGTATTTTTCAGGTGAGGTGGATTGGAAACCATTTCTGAGCCTCAGAAATTACTCTCTGCCCTCTGGGCCACTCATTTCTCAAGACAACTCTTGGACCATGTTTTATTAGACTCTGAACTAGGACACCTGTACTCCTGCTTCTGCATATCTTGGTGTTTTGTGGAAAAAAAATTACCAAAGTGAGTCTCTTGCTCACTGGCAAGATGGGGAGGTTTTATGAAGTATGTGATTGGTTTTTTTCCCCTCTCTGGGGCAGGAGGTTGGAAGCTTTGCTGCAGCCCTTCTCTTCAGTGCCCTTGTTTGTTAGCAGAGAAAATGAACCAGACCTCTGGCGTTTGCCATATTTTCCTTCCCTTCCCTCCTGTTTAATGGAATTCTTAGTTTTGTACTGAAAAACAGATGGCCCTGGAGTACAGCTTTAGATGCTCCAGGAGGTTTTCCCAGAAACCACAATCCCTGGGCCTGGGGTGAGGCCACTCTGCCTGCAGTTCTCTCACCTGAAGCACAGAAAACCTGGGAGCTCTTGACTGACAGAAAAATCCCCCAGGCTACTGAAAGTTACCACCTCAGGTTTGAGAAATCCAAAAGGTTGAGAAAGCTGTGGATAGCTGGAGGCTCAGGGAATGGCACTCAGCTTTCCTTGCTCTGATACTCCTCCCCAGCAATCTGCTGCTGGCTGCTGTCAGAGACTCACACAGGGCTTGGAGGAATATTTCATATTACCTCACATCACCTCTCCTGTTCTCACTTTGAGCTGCTCTGATCCTGTTGACAGAACACTGAGGGGTGCAGGGATGTGTCCCTGATGCCAGCTCCAGCTGGAAGCTGCCCATGAGGCTGGTGCCAGGTTTGGAGAGGGGGTGCTTAGAGGTGTGTGAATGTGACAAATCCCTTTAAGGATGCACTGACACTGGGCTGGTCACTCCTGCCTGCAGGTGTGGCTGTTCAAGGGCTGTGGATTTGAATCATCACCAAGTCATGGAATGGTTTAGGTTGCAAGGGACTTTAAAGCCCATCTCGCCCCACCTGCTGCCATGGGCAGGGACACCTTCCACTATCCCAGTTTGTTCCAAGCCCTGTCCAATCTAGCCTTGAACCTTAAAGATGGGAATGATATTTTTTTGTTACTTGGTTGCTTGCAGCAGTTTAGTTGAGATAACACTTTTGTTGGTTCTGTTTTCTGAGCTCACATATGTTGGTGTTCTTGGTTGCATTAATGGAGGGGTTTTAATGGCTGATTAATTGGGAGCCTGCTAGAAACTGGGAGTGCAGAGCAGATGGTTGGTATTTCTGAGACAAAACAAGTTGGTTCTGTTGGAAGCATCACCGTGTTCCGTGCTGGGGATGAGTGAAGGTCTGGGAATCTTTGTCCCGTGTCCCTGGCACGTGGAGGAATGGGGTGCTGGGCAGGCTCCTCCTGAGCTGGCACAGCCAGGGTCTGTCTGTCTGGGCACCCTTGTTTGTGTCCTGTTCTGTGAACTGCTGCTTTCCCACATCACAAGTGAGGTCTGGATATGGTTTTGAAGTCTCTCCAAGGCTCATTCTGATGTTGTCCACAGCCAAGGTGCCTCTGGCTGAAGGAGCACAAAAATCCACCCCAGCCCTACAAACTCTGCCTCTCCCCTTGGATGAAAGCTATTCTGGCTGCAGGTCACTGGCTTTGATGGTGTCCCCTGGGTTTAGTGGTGTCCCCCTGGAGCCTGGGCCCCAGAGCATCACCAGGGACTGATGCTGCTGGATCTCAGTGCCCAGGGTGGGGGGGGTAACAGAGAGAGGTGCCCATGCTGTTCCCTTGGTGTTGGCTCTCTTACTTAGCATTTTTATTGCATTCCTCAGCTCATTTGGCATTCCAGGCTGTTTGTCTTTGCCTACTAAACTTCCACCACTGCCAGAAAGCTTTGTAAGCCACATGTTCTGGAATACGGTTTTAATTCACCTGTCTTTTCTATGTAACTGAGAACTCTGACACGTTAATGAACATTAATGATCACTGTGCTGCTGAGTGCTTGCAGAATTGCCCTGCACTCTGTCCCTTGCAGTTCTATCCTGTGCAGTGCCATCAGTATTCCCTCTGGGAGACCTCTCTTATACCATTGTGCCATTTCAAAGCTATACCAACACTGACAGCAGGTGAACAGTGAGTCAGATAAAAGAATCTGCCAGTGTTAAAGGTGTGGTGACAACCCCCTCTCCCAGCACTGGGGCTGTTCCCTGCTGTGGGATGGCTCAAGGAGCTGCAGAGGCAGGAGGGAAGGGCAGGCTAAACCCAGATCTGCTCTGGGGAGTGCTGCTCATTCCCTCTCCTTGGGACTTGTTGCTTTCATAGGAACCAACTTCCAGAACTTCTATTGGAGGATGGGGAAGTCAAATTCTATTCTTGAGTCATCCTCCTCTCTCTCTGCTTTCTCATCAGCTTTATCTTTTGGTCTCTGCTTATGGGATATTTTTGTGCATTTCTGTTTGCTCTTCCTTGATAATCAGTGTAGCAAAGAGCAAATGTTATTTGGGTATTGGAAAGTACAAGATGGAAAATGGCACCTGGGAACTTCTTCAAGTCTAAGAGTAAAGTCAATTAAAGCAGAGTGAAGCCTTTGCAGCAGGACTTGAGCACTGAGGGGGGATGGCTTGGTTAGAAAAGACAGGTGTCTGCTAAGGAAGGCAGGAGCCTCCCTTGAAATGGAAAATGTAAACCCTCTCCTACTGAATTATTATGATTTTAAAATTAAGGAGCTCTCAGGCAAAGATATTTGAGCAGGAATAACAGTTATTTACTAGGAAAATTTAAAATACAAATGCAGTAATACAAAGCAACAAAAAAAAAATCCATTGCCAGAGTTAGAATCTGACCTGCCCTCCTGTGGGTCAGGGTGGTGGCACAGTCCCATCCCATGGGGGCTCAGCCCTCCTGCAGTGCCAGCTGTGGTTCTGCTGGAGCAGGGATCCTGCACAAGGCTGCAGTTTTCCTCTGAGTGAACAGAGGAGAACTGCCCCAGCTCTGATAGATGGGGATAGAACACACAGCCCTGGCCACATCTTGCATTGGTAACCTAAGACAGGGGAGGTGAGTTGGCCCTGAAGGTCAGGACAGCCAGTTCCATATCTGTACCTGAGGGTTTTGCTTTTTGAACACGGAGGTGTGTATTTGTGACCTTCTTCCATGTTGGTTGTTCACATTTCCTTGATTTTTACTGAACGCATTATAACCTTGCCTTGAGACTCGTCATATAATGAAGTGTTTTGTTATTTAGTACATAAATTTCAGTTCTGTTGTTAATGAAACATTGAGGGATTGCACAATGAAAACATGAATATAAAGTGACTGCTCTGTCATGTTTTGTAAATGTGAATTTCTCTCTCAGTAGGAGACAGGTAATATTTTCTCTAGGTGTGCAGTTAATTTTCTAAGTTTCCTTTTCTTTGCATTTTTTAAATTTAGCTGCAGTCACCCTGCAACTTCTACCACATATGGCGCAAATTGCTGCTGCAATTGACTTGCTAATAAGAAGATTAAACTAAAATGCCTGCAAGAAGCTTTATGTGCTCCAAAATTCAGCTCAGATCTAAGGTTGTTGCCAGATGTGTGTGTGTCTGTAGTGGACTCTGACTGTGCCCTACAGATTTGGGAATGTTTTTGGGGTTCCTGTTGGCATGTCGAATAAGGAGTAGTAATGCTGTGGAGCTAGAGGATTCACCTGGGGAGGTGGTTCAATGCAGGATGAACAAGTTCTGCATTTCGGAAGGTAGGGGGAACAGCTTTTTTCTTTGGAAGAAGGATCCTGGCCTTCCTGTAAAGGTCTGTGATATTTTGAGTGCTGAGTTGGTGAAAATGCAGCTGTAATAGGAGCTGTCACCAGAGCCAGGATAGACAGGGCTTGGAGCAGCCTGGTCCTCTGGAAGGTGTCCTGCCATGGAAGGGATGAGCTTTAAGCTCCCTTCCAACTCAGACCATTCTGTGGTTCTGTGATCCTCTGTGACCCTGAGGAATGGGATAAAAGAGCTTGCAGGTTGTGACTAATGCAGTAACAGAGCTCTGGGAATAGGGAGTATTGGAAGAGGTGTTCCTAGAAAAGTGTGAAAATTTTTGTGAAGACTTTGTGCCAGCTCTGATCAATGCACTGATCCATCACTACCTTCAAAGCAAGCTCCTAGAATTGAATTCTTGGAATCAGAGAATGGTTTGGGTTGGAAGGGACCTTAAAATCCATCCCATTCCACCTCCTGCCATGGGCAGGGACATCTTCCACTATCCCAGGTTGCTCCAAGCCCCATCCAGCCTGGTCTTGTACACTTCCAGGGATGGGACAGCCACAGCTTCTCTGGGCAGTATTCTCCAGGAGCTCAATTTGAGGTGTTCACATTTCCTTGTTCCCCCAGGTCCTGCCCTGCTGCTCACCAGTGACAACATCAAACAGCGCCTGGGCTCTGCTGCTCTCGACAGGTACCTGCCCTCATCACTGCTCAGGGAAATGCAGAGACACTGGGCTTTTCTTATAAATACACAGAGTTTGGGAACAAAATCCTGTCTTCTGACATACACTGGGCCTTCTGCTCCTGGTGTTGGAGACAATAATGTTTCAACAGTATTTGGTGGAGGTGTGGGTGGGTTTTTCCCACAGTTACTTTCTTGCTTGTGAAATTGAAAAAGCTGAATTTCTCTGAGTGTGTTAATGCTTATGGGTGCTGTGGAAGCATTACTGAAGTGAATGTATCCTCCTGCCTTGGCATTTGTCTAATGGTGTAAATCCTGGAGAGGCAGAGTCAGCAGGAGCTGGGAGCAGATCCTGGCTGGGCAGGAAATGCCAGTCTCTCCCTGTGTAAGATTTCCTCTCTTCTCTTGGGAGCTGTGATGTAACACCAGTTGAATTCTCTGTTTTCCTTGTCTGTCCCCAGCATCCACGAGTACAGACTGACCAGCTGGCTGGGCCAGCAGGAGGACATCCACAGGATTGTGCTGTACCAGGCTGACAGCACCCTGACCCCCTGGACCCAGCGCTGCATCCGCCAGGCTGACTGCATCCTCATCGTGGGGCTGGGAGACCAGGAGCCCACTGTGGGAGAGGTTGGGAGCTGCTCCTTCCCCTCCTGGCACTGGGAGCAGCCCAGCTCAAAGCAGCTTGCTTCACACTCATGTGTTTTCCTGGGTTTAACACCCAGTGAGGCATAAACAATGAACTATTCCTGAGAAATGCCTGTTAGGAATAGCAAAAAATTGCATGAGAATCCTCTGAGATGGCAAGTTTTACGTAGAAGTACTTCCAGCAAAGTTCTTTTCCTCTAAAGAGTCATTTTGGCCAATGGTAAATCAAAAATTCTTTGAAGCTTTGTGTTTCTGCCCAGAATTTCTTTGGGCTTCCACACAGAGGGAGAAATTCTTTTCTGCCCGGATGAAATCCATGGTGTGTGCTTAGGAAAAAGTAGATCTAAATCACAGTGTATGAATTAGTTATTATATTTTATTACAGATCTTAAGCTGTCATTTTTTTCCCTTACTATCTATTTTTATGATTTCATATTTTATTACCAAAGTCTTCTGACCAGACAAAAATTCTTCAAGAAATTTTAAAAAGGGATCACAGGTGGTTTTTTTTAGGATGGTGAAGTGCTGAGTCTGACCTGCAAAGAGCCTGGGCTGGTCCCACGTGCAGCTTTCGTGTGTGTCCTGTTGTGTGGGCTCTTTCTGCATGGATGTGGGAGGCAGGAAGCACAGGCAGAACAGGCTGCCAGCAGTTGCCTAAAACAACAACAACAAAAACAAAAAACCAAAAAAACACCCAAAAAAAAAAAAAAAAACCACCCCAAAAAAACCCAAAAAACACCCCCAAAATCAGAAATGCAGGGAGCCAAAAAAAGTGGACTTTGGGAAAGGGAATAGGATGGGATGGGAAAGATGAAAACACTGAATATTTGTGGGCTGGAGTCTGACTCGGGCAGCATCTCCCATTGCAGGAGCAGCTCCTGCCTGTGCTGTTCTTTTAATGGCCTGGTTTAAGTCAAAAACGTTCAGGTTTGAATCCTTGGCTGATTTTAGGCTTCTGTGTGCTGAATAAGCCCAGAGGTAACAGTGTTGTTGTCTAAGTCAGTCACGTTTGGGGGCTGTGACTGTACAGAGCTGGATTCAGGTGGGAACAGGGGTATGGGGTGTGTGTGGCTGTATTCCACCCTGAGACTGGGGCAGCCAGGACTCACTGTCCTTTCCTTGGGTGTCCGTGGCTGCTGTAGCTGGAGAGGATGCTGGAGAACACGGCAGTGAGAGCCCAGAAGCAGCTGGTCCTGCTCCACAAGGAGGATGGGCCCCTCCCGTCCCGCACTGTGGAGTGGCTCAACATGAGGAGCTGGTGTTCTGCTCACCTCCACATCCACTGCCCACGCAGAGTCTTCTCCAAAAGGAGTCTGCCTAAGCTGGTAAGAGATTCCTGCTTTGGTGGCTGGTCCCTGGCTGTCTCTCAATCTGTAATTTGTGTGTCAAAGGGGATCTGGGGTAATGATAGTCCACCATAGTCTTAAACACACAGATTTAGTAATGGATTCTGCAAATCCTCTGCTTTTTGCAAAGCCCAATCAAGGTAATCTTTTTTCAAAGGTAAATAGATAATTACAAAGTCTTGGCCTGCCATAGTCAGCAGTCTCATTCTGGCTCTCATTATAATTTGAGCTATCATCTCCATAATTGTAAAAACTGGTTTTGGAGACCGTTAAGGAAGAAAGATCCTTTGTTAATAATAGAATGGGTTTTTCTCAGAGGAGTCCCACTGAAATATGAGACCACACTCTTTAAGTCTGTTTGGCCTCAATTGGATTTAGGGAACAGGGGTAAGGGGGCCAGGTTTTCTTTATGGATGCAGACTTGGCTTTTTGATATCTTGAAAGAGTAATCACTGTCTCAGAGTCCCAATGAAAGGTGTGTTCAGGCCATAGTAGAGTCCTTTTTGTTGGGAGCATCCCTGTGCTTCCCTAAGCTGTGCTAAACATGAGGTAGAGGCAGTCTAGGATGCTTCCCAAGAACTTGAAATCCTTGTCAAGGAAGAGAAGGAGCTCTAAAGGAAATTCTGTAGTACCCCCAGGAGCTATAAAAGACTCAGAGAGGCCACTGTCCACTAGAACTGTTTGGGTGGTTCACAACTCTTTGTTCCCTTGAAGAAGAATTGTAGTAACACAGAATCACTGACAGCTTCAGGCTGGAAGGGACCACTGAAACTCCTTCAGTTCCACCTCCCTGCTCAACACAGTCCCTTGGAGCAGTCACTGGGATTGTGTCCAGACAGACTTGGAGTATCTCTAGTGAGGGAGAGTTCAGAGCCCCTCTGGTCTCTGTCCTGTACTTGGTGACTGCACAGGAAAGAAATTCTTCCTCCTGTCCAGGTGGAGCTCCTGGGCATCACCTCTGGATCACCTGTTCCTCTGGTGCCATTGCTGGGCCCCACAGAGCACAGCCTGGTCCCTGCCCTGAGCCCTCCCTGCACACAGGTTCACACAGGGGTGAGGGCCCCTCTCACCTTGTCTTCTGCAGGCTGAGCAGCCCCAGCTCCCCCAGCATTCCCTCACAGGAGAGAAGCTCCAATCTCCTCATCTTTGCAGCATCTGACTGCCCTGGCCACTCAGTGACTGTGCTTGGCTCTCCTCTGCAGGTGGAGATGTATGAACGTGTGTTCCAGAAGGCCCCAGACCGTCACTCCGACTTCTCCCGCCTGGCCCGGGTCCTGACGGGCAACGCCATCGCGCTGGTGCTGGGCGGCGGAGGGGCCAGGTAGGGCTTTGTCCTGGGCATCCTGGCTGGTGCACGGGGCTCTGGGCATCCTGGCTGGTGCACAGGGCTCTGGGCAGCCTGGCTGGTGCACGGGGCTCTGGGCAGCCTGGCCTGGGCAAGGAGACCCTGCCCATGGTAGGGGGTGGGACAGGATGGGCTCTAAGGTCCCTCCCAACCCAGTCTGCTCTAGGATTCTGTGCTGGTGCATCCACCAGATCTGAGACCTATCCCTCAGGATAACAGGGATCCTGGGACACCAGCACTGCTCTGCAAGCAGCATTTGGGGGTGGAGGCACCGAGGAAATATACAAACTTAGCCTGCTGTGGGGATTTGTGCAGAATTTCTGCCGAAGGAACATGAGTGTTTGTGACCTCTTGAGGCCTCTCATAATGGTTTAATACCAGGAGGTGACCAGGGCACGAAAGATGACGTTTCTTTCCGTTGGCCTACACTTTGGATTTTTTTTTCCCTTATGGATTCTTATATTAGGAAATGGCTCACAGTATTTCAAAGCTCTTCAAAGTTTGAGCAGTAAGAGGAATTCTGTCCTCTAATGGAGAATGTTCTCATCTTTATAATCCTCCAAACCCCCAGGTAGCCGTACACTTTGACAGCCTTACCTTACAGGAAGGGTGTGTTTTTGCAGACACAAGGACAGGGTGTGTGCTGAGCACTCTGTTAGAATTCCATCTGAAACCCCAGTGAACTTTAGAAATAAATTACTGCTGGCATTTTCCTTTGGAATCCCTTTTTACTTGGAGAGTTTTCTGTTGAGACAGAATTGAGTCGCCCTTTGTCTCAAGCAAGCGCCGCCTTCGTCGTCTCCATCACTGTGTTCTTGAAGCCCTGCTTTAAAAGAGTGCTTTGAAATGCAGCTCTCAAAAAAATAAACCCCCTAATTTGCACTCAGTCTGTCTGTTTAAGTGCACAGAAATATCACATTTTTGTCGTTGGGCCAGTGCGTGCTTCAGGGGAGCCTTTGCTGCAGGAAAGGCTGGAGCTCCTTTGTGCCAGCTCCTCCTGAGCAGTCGCTGGTGCTGAGACAGCCAGAGCTGGTTCCTCGAGTGTCTCACAGGTGCCTTGATCCTGCTCCCTTTCACAGCCCATCACCTGGGCTCATTTCAGGATTTCATTTTTGTGACAAGCTCTGTCCTGTGGAGACACAAAGCAGAACAGCAGAGGGGAGCTTCTGTTTTATCTGAATATCTCAGGAGGCTTCTTATCCACTGATAGAGAGCATTTGTGGTTTCTTATTTGTTCCCAGCTGATATCTCTGCCTCTACCAGAGCCTGTGTCATGCTAAATATGTGCACTCCTGTCCTGCTGGCAGCACATTTTGCTCTTTCCCTTCCTTCCTTCTCTAACATTGCTGTAATTTTTGCCAAACTTTTTTTTTTTTTATTCTACTACTAAATTTGCAAGCTCCCACCTGCGGGTGTGCAGGATCCGAGGTAAGGAGGAGCAGGGTCACCGTTGGTCCTGTGTTGTCCCTTTCTGCAAAGCTGCTCTGCTGCTGTGTTTGCTTTGGGGTCTCTGGATGCTCATCACCCATTCAGCAACGAGCCATGGGCCATTAGCCATCACTCTGCTCATTTCTGCATCCCTGAATGGGGAGGACTTGAAGAGGATTAAGGGCAGAGTGGATAAATAGGATGTTTCTTCCTTCTCTAAAATGCATTCTATGCCACAGACTGAAATGCTTGTTCAGGGGTTCCAGGCTGGCACAGGGATGATGTGAGCACTGTGTTTTCCCTGGAAAGGTACAGAATGCTGTTCTAGTCATTAAATAATCATCTAAATTGTGGTTAGATAAAGATTTTTCGAAGTGAGAATATAATTAAGACTGGGGAAAAGACAGAATTGCTCTGAACCATGTAAAGGTTCAGAATTACTCTGAACATCTGCATTTGGAAGGACAAAATAAATTCTTAGATTGCCCATTTCTACTAACAAGGGAATTTCAACAGATTAGATTAGGTACTTAAAATCCTCCTGTGGTTAAAGCACAGTCAGGCTAAGAATGTCTTTGTGGGTCTCTGCACAGACTTGATAGCCTTTGGTTAATAATTACATGAATATCCTCCCACCTTGCTCTCAGAGCAGGAATCATGCAGGTCACACAGCCAGGGAGAGGTGACAGTGACAGGGGCTGGCTGGTGGGTATTTGTTCAAGGTATTGTGTTCTGTGACTCCAGTAATATCAATTATTTAGTTGTTATTTTGGGAATGTTTGTCTGGCTTCCCAGTGACAGCCGGATTGGGAGGTTTTAGCAAGAGCAGCTTCCTAGTAATTATCGTTGTGGTTTGTCATGACAAAAGGCTCATAGGAACTAAAGGTTTTCTTTCTCCTACGAGCATAAAAATAAAACAACTTGAAGTGATATGGTTCTAAAATTACAGTGCTTTGCTTTTGTTAAATGCTAACTTAATTTTAGTTAGAAACGTTGTGGAGTTTGAGGGAAGGAAAGGAGATTTGTGTTTAGGAAAATAATACCTCTGAGGTGTAGTTGCAAGAAAAATGACACATCAAGCCCTGCAACAAAGGCATAAACCTTCCATAAATAATTGTCCTGACCTTTAGCCCTCCCACGTACAGCCACCCCTTCTTTGGTTTGCTATGGTTGTCTCAGCAAAGCTGTTTGAAAACTAAAATTTCTAGGGAGTAAATAATTATTACAGAACTATCTGGGAATCCTTAAGGCTTTGGGAGAAGAGTGGGTTGAGCTGTTCAGAATCACAGAGTATCCCAAGCTGGAAGGGACCCACAAGGATCTTTACTCCTGTCCCTGCACAGGCACCCCAGCAATCCCACCCTGAGCATTTCAACCTCTCCTGAGGAGCTGCTGTCAAAGGATATTTATAGATATTTCATCAGGGCATCTTTTCATTTCTCTTTTTATTGTTTAGTTTTCTCCTCAAACTTATTATCTCACCTCAGCACTTGATGTGTCAAGTAGCTGGGTTTTTTTGCACACAGTTTTCTTGCTGACTCTACAGATGTGGCTCAATGTTTCATTTTGGGCAGTTGGCTTATTTCAGCAGTTTGTCCCTTCTGCCTTTCCTTTGTTTCCAGCTCTGGCCCTCTGGAAAGGGGGGATAAAAGCAGCAGTGTAGGAGAAGCAAATTCTGCCCTTTTTGTTGTGGGATCTCTGTGTCTGATGGATTCTCCTGTGTCTGCAGCCTGTGCCATGTGCAGGGTGCTCACACTCCAGACTCAGAGAAGGAAAAACAGGCAGCTGGTCACTCATGGGCTGCTGCTGAGCTCCTTAAAGCCTGGCTTTATCTTTACCCAGGGATGAAGAGGCTGGGAGAGTCCCTGAGAGGCAGATCTCAGTTGTTCTGCTCTCAGGAGATCACATTTGCTCTCTGCACTCTGGGTTTGACTCTGGGATTGCAGGGAGAGTAAACCATGGAGGATTTGCTGTGCCTGTGAGGTTTGGCTGCAGATCCAGCTCACTCAGGCAACTTTTAGTAAAAATCTGTCAATCCTGCCTCCTGTCTCTGCCACCAGACACTGATCTGTTCTTCAAGAAGGCACAAAGAATTTGTTTGTCCTGTGTCTGCCCTGGGACAAAGCCCTGGCACAGGCAGGATGGCAGAGCTGCATGCAGTGCCTGGAAGGGATGCACAGGTCACACTGTCCTGTACAGGGGGTCAAGCAAGGAGGTGGGATGTGCCCACAGCCACCTGAGGACGTGGTGGATGCCCCAGAGCATCTCCAGGAGCTTCTGTTTGGAGGCTGAGCCCAGTGTGGCAGCATCACTTGGGAGGATTTTGTCCCTTTGTGTTCCTGTGCAATTAGGGCAGAAAAGAAATGATGCAAAGCTCCCAACACACCATAAGGAAAAACTTGCAACAGATTTTGAAAACTTGAGAAGATCATGTTCCTTTTCTGACTGTTGGTGCTTTTAGCCTGTAAGTGTGGCTGGGAGGTGAGGAGCTCTTGCCTGGGAACAAACCCTGTGGTGCTTCCCCCGCTCCAACCTGCTAAAAGAGGAATCAGATTTGGGATTGATGGCCTGATCTAGCCGTGTAAAACACTTTGAGGCAAGTTAGTGCTGTGCTGTGAGATCTGATATTCCTCCTCAGGTTGTCTGGGGAGCTGCTGGCTGCCTTCAGCAGGCACAGGGACATGGTGCTGCTGCTCCATGGTGGTGACACAGCATTTTAATTACACACCCAGCAATTAAGTGCTGGCCAAGCTGGCAGGCTACAGAAGCTGAATCTGCAGTATGCTCATGTGTGGAGTCAGAAATGATTAATAAAGACACCAGTAGGTTTTGGAGGTTGATTTGTTTTTCTGTTTGGTTTGTTACTCTGACATGGAGAGGAGCCTTAAAGCAAAACCCTTGTCATCCCATCTTGGTTGAGGGCAGCTGCTTCTTAATTCTGTCCTTTTCTCATCCTAATTGGTAACAGACAGGGTTTGGTGCTTACCCTGTTACTTAGATGCTCAATGCCTCCTCCTTAATTGGATTTTGCCATCTTAGCTCTGAGAAACTTCCACTTCTGCACTGCAAGGTGCAAGTCTGGTGTTTGGCAAGAGGCTCACTGCAGGCAATAGAAATTTCTTTCTTGTCTCCTGTGAAATTTTCAACAACTTTTTTTCCTGAGAGGAGTCATGAAGCCACTGTTCTTTCCCTTGCTTGAATTCGTTAAGGAAAGATTGACAAGCTGACAGAATTAATGAACATTTAAATTCTCATCATCGTAATGTGGTAGTGCAGCAGTGGGAATGACTGAGGAATGTGCTGCAAGGAAAGGAGGGTGGAAATAGCACCTCTGCCTTTGGGGCTGTGTTTAGTTCTCCCAAGGTAAAGTGGCAGCATGGCAAGGTCTCTTTCCAGCACTGCTGCTGTGGAGAAGAGCTGAGGTCCCTTGTGCAATGTCATCTTTTGCTCCATGGTCCACAAAGGCTGGGAGGGAAAACAGGGAAGACTGCACAGAAAATATCTGAGCTCAGTGAGGGTTTTAGGGCCTAATAAAGGTGATGTCCCCTGGGTCAGGACCGAGGTTTGGCTCCAAGGGGTGGAGGGGGCTGGCTGATGGTGCAGTGGTAGAACTGACACCTCATAGCCCAACTTCCAGCGTGTGATGCAACATCTGAGGAATAAAAAGCTGAAGTGTGAGGTGGAAATGCTGCTCCAATGACAAAGTGCTGTCCTTGACATGGACAATTTGCTCCCATGGTGCTGACAGCTCCCTTCCCAGGCTGCAGCTCCTTTTCCTGCATTGTGGATATGAAACCCTGGGGTTCAGTCTTGGGCAATAACAGAACCTCCTGGGGACACTCTGAGGTTTTATGGTGCAGGTGCTTTGGAATCAGTTCCAGCAGTTAAGGAAGATGAATACTTATTCCTCAGCTAAGACAGGTAACTAATGATAGGAGGCTTTTTACCCCTATCAGGAGGAGAAGTGTGTGCATGGATGTTGTTTAAAACTGCCACTGCAGAACTGCACAACTTGGGTTGGAGCTGGTGGGCTCCTGAGATTGATTACTGAACCTCAAATACAGGGAGGGGACTGGGAACATGGGGGCAGTTGCTTTCTTAAACTATTAAACCTGACCACAGGCACCCAGACAATGTGCTCTAAGGGTGTGTGGGGGGAGAGGGGAAGAATTTCCTGCCTGAAGGAGGCAGCTCCAGAGGAGAGCACTTGGAAAACACTGCCAGAGAGAACAGAGCAGTGTTTTCCCCTATGGGATCCTAAAGACACTCAATATAGAGATTACAGAAGGGATGAAAGAAAATCCCATGGGCATTTCCTGGGCTCTTGATGTTCCTCACATAAATTGGGACACAGTAAATGTTTTTCAGCTCCTTTGCTGGGTTCAGAACTTAACATGGGCTGAGTCTGGTGATGGGCACTAGGAGGGATCAGGGGTCTCTGGAGCCCAAGTGCTGTTGTGGCCAGTTCCTTATGTTGGAGCATAAAAGTAATATCTTGAGAATTTGCTTGACAATGTTTCTTCACTCTTACATTTCTGTCTAGATAATACACAACATATTTTCCCTTTTTTTTCCCACCTGGCTGTGTCTGCCAGTCTGTAAGTCTCTTTTCCCTTTCTAACACATCCAATCCTTGAGATTTCTCAGTTTCTTTGCACTGTTTTTGCTCCATACTCGTTCCTTCTTGTCTTCTTTACATCTGCCCTTTAATTCCTTTCTCAGTCTTTGCTTTCAAGTCCTCTCACAAATCACGAGATTTTCACCTATTGTGTAAAAATGGCAATTTTTTGCCATCCTGGTGTGTCCCTATGTGTCAACAGAAATACACTTGGTTTTGAAATCATTCCAGATCATGCAGTGAGCTTTAGGACTGAACCAGGTTTGCAAATAGGTTATTCACTGCAGTGTTTAATGTTGTTTTCAGTGGTTTATAATGGGTCACAGGTATCCCCTTCATTTGGTGTGTTTGCCTCACAGTGCTTAAAATTCATAGGGCACAGAGTTGACAGCTTGAAATGTAGAAAAATTGGATGCAGGGTTGTGTTTTTTCCTGAAGTACTCAGAAAACAGCCTGAGAAAATGTTTGTTCTGAAGTAAATTATGGAACAAAACTGTTGCTAAAACTCTTGTTCATTGTGACCTTGGCTAGGAGAGGTTTGGAAGGGCAGCTCCAGCCTCTCCAAGGTGCTCTTGGTGCCTTGAGCCACTGGCAGCTCTGAAAGGTTCAGTCACTGGGGAGAGGAGGGGACAGGCAGGATTTCATGGGGCTGGGGTTCAGCTGCTGAGGGGTTGAGGAAATGTCTGAAAGCCTCAGAGCTGAGCTCTGTTTTGGTGAACCACAGCATGGGCAGTGGGCAGCTCACCCTCTGGAGCACTTACGGGGAAGAGAAATACAAACCATTACCAGGAGGAGTTGTTTGGGGTTTCTGCAGGATGTTGTTGTTTCAGAATGGAAATGGATTTATGCTGCTGCCTCCTGGGTTGGATGTGTCTGGGGAATTTGCTTGAAACCATCCTGCCATCCAGTTATTCTGATGGAGCTGACTCTTCACTTCAGCAGGCAGAGGGGTGACCAGGTGACCCCTTGTGCTGTGTGGGTGCAGTGCCAGACATGGTCAGTGTTTATGTAGGGGCTGCTGAGGTTTGGGGGTATCTTTGCCTCCTCTGGCAGGAGGGATCTGGGTCCTGGGCTCTGCTGGAGGCAGGCCAAGATCCCTGTCTCCAGCCTGGTGGCTGGCAGCCCTGGATGGAGCCTGTCTGGCACAGATTGGACCCTTCTGCACCGGGTTCACACCATTTCCTGGTTGCCACTTACACGAGACAAGAGGATGGATTTTTTTTTTTTGCAATTGCTGTATTTTCTTTCTCTCCCCCTGATGCAGTCAGGTAGCAGCCCTGAAATTCCTGTTCCATTTCCAAGTGCTTGCTGGAGGTACTGAGCTGGCATGTCAAGGCTGTGCTTTCCTCTCCTCTAGCAAGACAGGTCTTGAAGAATATGTGCTGCTAAAAGGATCCCATCCCTCATCCTGATCATGCTCTGAAGTTCCAGCAAATTAAGCTGAGCTATGAAAGGAACTTGAAAAATGCTGCTTCTCTGGGTTTAAATGGAAGAATCAGGCTTGCTGTGCAGCATCTGCAGTCTGTCAGTGCCCAGTAACAGCTGAGGAAGCAGGATTTCTGCAGCAGGGAAGTATCAAAATGATACAAAAGGGGCTCAATCTGCTTTGTGTCATGGAAAAAAAAAACACTCCGACTCTGAATACTTGAAATATCTTTCCTCCAGTTCCTGTTCTTCAAAGTAATCCCTTTGTACACCAGGCCAGTCTGTCTTTTGACTTTGGAAAGGCAGAAAGTTGGCTGCTCTGAGGTTAATCCTTGTGGCCTTTGCAGTTTCCCCCATCGTGGCCAGCCTGAACTGCCTGGGAGCATTTTGGAGGCGGGGAGGCTGTTTGGTGACCTGTGTTATGGCTTTTGTGTGTCTAGATAAACATCTCCACCTCAGTGCACAGTGGGGTGGAATTTCTCTGTGTGATATCCCTTTTTGAAGCTCAGACTGATGCATGTGGGGCTTCAGAGCTTGTGATTGCTCCTGTAGGAGCAGTCTGGAAGCATCAGCTTCCGGAGAAGTGACCTGTGCTGGGTGTCTGTGCTCTTGGCTTGAGTGGAGCATCCATTGCCACGTGCAGATAAACCAGAGGGAAAGCTGAATTCCAGAGTCAGGCTTCTGGATTCCCAGCATCTTTCAAAAACTAGATTTGCTTCCAGGGCAATATTCAGGAGGTAAAATAACAGAGAAGCAGCAAAACTCTTTATGCTTAAAGATAAAACTGCACCTTTGACTTGGTGTTTTACTTGTGCTGCTCCTTTGGAAAGGCCAGAGGAGTAAGGTAAGGAAGGTGGGCTCCTACTTGGAAAAGATGATGATAATGCATGTTTGGATATCTAATTTGAGTCTTATCCAGGTCAGCCCTAAAGTTAGGTTGTTTGAACAAACAGAAAACAACCCCTAAAAATAAATCACTGAGTTGATTTGCTGTTGTAGAGCAAAGCTCCTGAGACATGGCTGCAGCTCCTGTGGGGGCCTCGGGCTCTGTGTTTGCAGATGGCTGGGGAGAGGCTGCAGCCTCACTGCTCCTGAGAGGCTCTGCTGGGATTTCTGCAGGCAGGGACCATCCTGGGCACGTTCATCGTGACTAAATCCTGTTTGTGCAGAGTTCAGAGCTCTGCCTCTGTGAGCTGGGGGAAAGGCACAGCCTGTGGCTGCTCCCAGATTCCCAGACCTGAATGCCAATTGCTCAGAGAGCTGTGGAACAGTTGGGTCATCACGTGCCTACAAAATCACATGGATTGGCACCCACGAAAGCTTAATGATCTGATTTTTCCTTTTCCCATCTGCAGCACCTCTGTAATTGCTCATTTGCTCCCATCTGCCAGGAGGTTGAAGGTTATAACAGCTTCTATAAACCCTCCAAGCAGCAGGAGCTTGGGAGTCATTGACTTTAAAGGTATTGCTTAAAAAACCCCTAAAATTCATTGCAGGTGGTTTAGTTGGACTCTCCTGTCCTGATCTCCAGTCTTTCCCACCAAACTCATTTATTCACAACAGTGCCTTGATAAACAGATGAAATTAAACAAGGAGGTGGTGGAGGTATGGGTCAGCTCATGTTGCTGGTTTTGCACCTTTTTTTAATCTGATGTAAAAACATGTGCTGTGCTCACTTCCCATGGAGCAGCTGTAAAGCTCTCCAGGCAAGTCCCTGTGCTTTCAGGAGTATGCTCCTTGCATTCCTGTGATTTTGGTGAATCTCTGTCCAGCCCTACCTGGGCAGTGAGCTTTCCTGTTAAGAAAAAGTAAATTCTCAGTTCTGTTCTCTGAATGCTTTGGTCATATTTCTGCAGCTTCCAGATCTTGTGCTCATAATGGGTTCTTGCAAGGCTTTAATATATAAGTCTCAGAGGGGTGGGAAAGGAGAATATATTTGTTATCCAAAGAAATTATCTTCCTTTGCAGATGATAACTGAATTGTTCCTTGGCTCAGAGTAAGGGACGGGATTTTGTGACATCCCCAAGTGGGTGCAGTTTGTCATTCAGCTACTTCCCTGCTCCTGTGCCCCTCTCTGAGCGTGCTGCTGCCAGCTGGGATCAGAAAACAAAAATCTTGGTGCATTTTATAATTTACTTTGACTATTTTGTGCTTTTCCTCCTCTCCAATGCCTTCCTCCTGCATCCCTTCAAACCCCAGGGCTGGGTAGCCCTGACAGCTCTCCTGGAAGGGTTGAACACGTTTTGCTCATTTATTTCTGTGTCAGGCACAAATCTCTTTGTTTAAAGCTTGTTCTAAAGTTAGTGTATAAAGCAGAAACAAGATCAGGGCTATAAAAGGACATTGTATTTGGATTTTCTTGCAGGAAGGGGATTTCACTGGGCTTGTGATGAATAGGAGATGCATTTTTGCCAGATGTGCCTGCCTGGTGCAGGGTGTGATCTCTGCAGCATGGCAAGGCCAAAGGGAAATGGCTCCTGAGCTCTGGCTTAAGGAGTTGGTGGGAATCTGAGGGCAAAGATAAGTGGGAGGATGGAATGAGGTTGTTGTTAATGGAAGGGAAAACAAGAAAAATTCAGGTCTCTGGATCAATATGTGTGGGCTGTGGAAGGGAAAAAGCTTCCTCCAGGGCAGCAGCTGGGAGAGATCCTGCTGATTGTTGGATGTTAGGATGAGAACCCAGTAATGTGGGGTTATTCCCTCTATTTAGCTTAGAAATGGGGCTTAGTTGATTAACAATTCATTAATGTTGTCAAGATTGGAAAGTTCCTTGTAAGGGCTCACATAGAACCATGGTTGCAGAAATGCAGGGGTCTGGGTGCTGTGCTCCTTTGGAGCTGGCAGAAAATCACTGCAATAATTCTAGCTGATTTATGATGCTGGGAAGTTTTATGGTCAGGAAGGCTGGGAAATAATGTTATTGGAAAGATATAACTGGAATTAGATTTCAAAGCAATGTTTGGGTATATTGCTGCTACTGCAAGAGCTCCGAGGTGCCAGTTGGATATAGTCCAGTTGCAACTTGTAGCAGACTTGCTCCATTTCTGAGCCAGTGACTGAACCACTCAATGCCAGGATCAGTCACAGAACACACCAAAAAGTGCTGCTGTTTGTGTAAAGAAGAAGCTTTTCCTTATGTCACCTTTTCTGATGCCACTCCATGTAGCTCTTCACATAAATAACATCCAATTTCCACGCTCCCCAGTACAAGGAGCACCTCCACAATGACTCCAAGAAGAATGTAGAACCACCACCACCCCTCAGTTAATGGTTCTGTAGTGCTCTGAGAGCTGCAGGCTCAGTCACCAGCCTTTTTTGGGATGCCTGAAGTGCCAGGGTTCCCTGTGTGACATGGTGGCTTTCAGGGTGTGCTGTCCAGTTCTGTGGGCTTGGAAGCTCAGGCACCTTCAGTTTGTTTTGTACTCACAGCAGGGTTGGGTGAGTGGTTGCCCAAGGTACCACTTCTTGCACATCTCCAAAATGGACATGGTAAATACAAATTCATAGAATTGCAGGGTGGTTAAAGTTGGAAAAGGCCTTTAAGATCATCGAGTCCAACCATTCCCCCAGCACTGCCCAGGCCAGCATGAACCCCTGTCCCCAAGTGCCACATCCATGTGTCTTTCCAGCCCCTCTGGTGCTGGGGACTCCACCACTGCCCTGAGCAGCCTGTGAAGGGCTGGACAGCCTTTCCTGGGAAAAGCTGCTTTTATGGCTTTGCTGCTTCAGGGGTTTTAAGGTTCTGAGGGTGTCTTAATTCAGGTTTGTTGGGCTCTAATGGAGCTTAATAAAGTCCCCTTGACAATTTCTCTATTTTTCTGCCTCCTTTGCCAGGTAACTCCATCAGGAAGGATGGCCAGGAAGCTGTGTCCCACTTGGAGGAGGTTTGGTGGGAGACACAGCAGAGCTCTGCAGCAGCCATGGCCTTAATCCTTCTTTAGCCAAAGGAAACAGCATCTCTTTAGAGCTTTCAGGGAGATCTCCTTCATCCTGCTGAGTCAGGAGGAGAGATGGGGCTGCTGAGGCTGGATTCCTCTTTGAGTCCAGCTTCATTTTGCAGCTGACACAGACTTTGGAGGTGGTTGAGCTGCAGCCAGCTTACCTGGCTGTCCCCTTAGCCATGCTCTGAAACCTGAGTGTCCCCTCTGGCTGCTCCCAGGCTCGGGGTGTTCTTGCAGACACAGGCAGTGTCCTGCTGGTGTGTTAAACATGGCTCATGGGGAAATACTGGGGCACAAAATATTGGGTTTGTATTGATTGTGTTTCCTTCAGCCCCTGAGCAGGAGGACAGCCTGCCTTTCTGCTGTCACTCTGATCTGGGATGTCCTGCTGCACTGGCTGCCTTCTGAGCCGGATTCATCCCAGCTCTGGCAGCACGTGCAGGGCTGGCACATGCTCGGCTCACAGGGGAATTTTCCTTTTATCAGTTCTGCTCTGGCCTTCGTGCATTACAGTCACATGCCAGCAGCACTTCCCCAGGGGATGAAAGCAAGGGCTCATTTCAGCAGCAGGAATTTTCCTGTAAGACCTTCTGGCAGAAAGGCTGAGTTCTCTGGTGTGCTGTGCTGAGGTATTTAGGGAAGCAGGTCTCCAGCCCTATAACTCCTCTCCTTGCTTTTGGTAATTTCTTTCTCAGAATCACAGAATATCCTGAACTGGAGGGGACCCACCAGGATCACCCAGCCCAGCCCCTGTCCCTGCCCAGACCCCCCACCAAGCCCACCCTGGGCATCCCTGGCAGCGCTGTCCAAAGGCTCCTGGAGCTCTGGCAGCCTCGGGGCCGTGCCCATTCCCTGGGGAGCCTGGGCAGTGCCAGCACCCTCTGGGGGAAGAACCTTGCCCTGAGCTCCAGCCTGAGCTGCCCTGGCCCAGCCCCAGCCGTGCCCTGGCTCTTGTCCCTGGTCGTGCAGAGAAGGGGTCAGAGCTGGCCCTGTTCTTCCCCTCATAAGGAACCTGGAACTGCAGTGAGGGCTCCCCTCAGTCTGCTCTTGTCCAGCTGGCCAGACCAAGTGACCTCCTTGTGACCATGAGTAGTAAACAAGGGATGGTGTTGGAGTTTAGCCAGCACAGCTTCTGGAGGCTCATTCAGCACAGGGATCATGATTTGGTGAGTGCAGAAAGCAGCACCTGGGGCAGCTGATGCCCAGAGCAGCCCCTGCTTTGTGTTGCTCAGGTCAGGCTGAGGCAGTGGCAGGGCTGAGAACAGAACCTGGCTCTGGCTTCCAGCTCCTCCTTGAGCTGGGTCATGCTGGTTCAGCTCTCTGCAAAGGGCATTAATGAATCACACCTGTCCTAGGCACTGAATACAATGAAAAAGAGTTTCTGTTCAGATACTGATTGCACCTCCTGGGCAAATCTTTGGGTTCTGATAGAAATTATTTGAAAGTCACCTTGTAGATCATTGTTTCTAGGCCTCTTGTGGCTGTCCCAGGGCAGTGCTAGTCCTGTCAGGGGAGGTGCTCCATCCAGCTGCTCCTTCAGGCAGCTCTAGGGTGAGAGGAGCTGCGTGTGCAGCTCCAGGGACACTCTGTGCATCCGCTCTCTGGGGTGCTCCTTCCTCCCGTGTGACAACACTTCCCTGGCCCTTTCCTCTGCAGTGAGTGACATTCAGCTCTGTGTCACCAGGAGGTTTTCCCTGTCCCGTGTTGTCACTGCTGAGCAGGTACAGCACTGGCATGAGTTATCCATCTCCCTTTGTTCTCCTCTTGCCCAACACTTGTATTTCCACATATCCCTAAATCGGGACACGTCCCCTGTGAAATTGGGCCTGGTATTACAAGAAGTGCACAATCCCTGGGTTTTTTTCTGCACTAGTCCTCTGGCTGTTAACATGGATCTTGCTCCTGGCTTCAATTTCTTTTCCTCTTCAGTTTGCAGCTGCCCAGTACAGCTCTGTGGGAGCCCAGGGATGCTGTCAGAGGGGATGAGTGCCTGGCAGGGCGCTGGCACACGCTTCCCCTGGCAGCCTGCCCATGTTTGTGGAGCTGGGAAGTGCCGTGGAGCTGGGAAGTGCCCAGGACAGAACCAACTGCAAGGAGTTGTTGAGAAGTCCCATGTAGTAACGTTGCTACAGTGATGGCCTAAAGCTGTAGGGAGAAGGGGGGAAAAAAATCCCCATTTCCATCTTTCAGGAGGTCAGGTGGTACCTGAAGAAAAGGGGGGGCTCAGGCACATTTGTCTTTTTTCAGGATTTAGTTTGCAAGTTCCAGGAATGTTCCTGCTCAGGGTGTTGGATCTGGAAGAACCAACTTTGTGGTTGTGTATAAATGAAACATAATTTAGTCAGGCAGCTTATGGGAGGTTTTCTTACAAGCAAGAAAAGGATGATTCCCATCTTGCTTTGTGATCAGTGAATCTGTTGGAGATCTGTGGCTGTCATATTAGTGGGGTATTGGCAGGGACTTTGGATGCACCAGGAGGGGATGACTTGCCAATAAAAGTAATAATGATCTTTTGTTATTCATGCAAAGGCATCGTGCAGCAAAACAGGAACAAATCCAGAGTGCTCACATCAAATCCTTTATATTTATGGGTGTGTGAATCAGGAGAAGCAGTTAAAGGGAGGGAATCCAGTCTAGAGCTACTCATGGCCTGTTTAAAATTGTCCTCCAAGCAGGAAATGCTTTAAGGTACTTCAAGGTACTTTAGGTGCCCCAAGAAGGGCACCTGATGTGGGCTATCTGCAGAGGGCAGGAGGTGCAGGGAAGGATCTGCTCCTTGTGGAATATCGGGGCTGAGGCAGTGGGAAGTGGCAGGCACGAGCAGCAGAGTGCAAAAATAGCTGCACTCTAAAAGCCTAAAAACAATGGGCAGGATAAAAGTATAATTCCTTTAACTCAGGGCATCTTGTGGGAAGAAGCAGTAGGAGAAGAGGAGAAGGGGAATTTGGAGAGGAAAGCAAAATGAGCCATTTTCTGCTCTTGGACTGCATCAGCACAGATCTGTCATTGAAGTCATTTACACCCAGGATAACCACGAACCTGTCCCAAAGCATTTCAGCAGCTGGAGGGGATTTATTTGGATGGAAAGAATGTGTTCAGCATAGCTTGGCCAAGCGACACCTACGGTGGACTTGGCAGCTGTTAGCAAGTATTTATAGGATGTAAACAGCAAGGGGAAGCAGGATGGAAATAGAGCAAACTGTGGGGGACAGAAAATTGGAAAGGGAAGTTTTTTTTACTGCTTTATGGCCTAGATTGCAAAGCATCCATCCAGGTGGGATGAACCAATCAAAAATGCTTCTTATTCACTGGACAAAGCATTGGAAAGCAGAGGCTGTAGCTTTGGACTGCTTGGAAGGGCAGTTCACCTCCAGTGCAGTGTTCTGTGGTTCTGTAGTGGTTCTGTGGGATAGGCAGGGATCCCTCTCCCACTAGGGGATAAAAGATCGGATGTGATCAGATGTTCATAGGATCAGATCAAAGGTTCCACCTTTGCTCTCTCATTTCTGATGCTGGGTAACAGCAATTAGCAGCTTCTGAGCATCCTGAACACCAGCTTGCGCCTCCCATTTGTCATATTTAGTAGCCACTGACAGCCTGGTGCCTTTGATTCATCCTTTCCACATTTAAATCCATTTGTGATTTGACCTCTCCAGCATGTGGTAACAGTGGCTTCCCCAGTTTGTGCTCTGTGTACACCTGTCTGCAAATTCTTTCCTTTCCATTAAAACCTCTGCATGGTGATATCATTGCTGACCCTGCATGTTTCCCATCACTCAGGATCTTCCCCAGTCAGTGATTACAGTTTGCTTTCTCCTCCTGTGAAGTTCATCCCATATTCTGGTCACCTTTTGTGCTTTTCTCTGTCATTTTTAAGTTCTGCTCTTTTTTTGAGTGAGAAGTCTGAGCTTGCTCATGGTTTTCCAAATGCTGGCCCATCCTGGATGTGTGTTCTTATGTTTTCTGTTGTATTCTGGTTTCTTTGATTTGCCACTTGACCTTGCACTGAATAGTAGGTTAATAATTTTCAGGGAATATCCCCAGGGGTTCCCAAATCCATGTGAGCAGAGCTGGATAAGAGCTAGTTGCTGCAGGGGCGTTGCTGCTTCTGTTTTCCTCTTGTCCCATCAACACTGAGGTTCATCTGTGGTTTATCACCTGTCTCCATTGTTGCTCAGAATTCCTTCTGCACTTGAAATCAAGGAATAAGTTTTCTCTCCTGAAGGAATTTCTGTCATCCTCAAAAGTTGCCTCCTCATCCTCCCCTCTCCTGAGTTTGTGTGCAGACTCAACCTCTCATCTCTGTTTGTCTCTGCTTGCTTTTGTTTCCACCTTCAAATTCATTATTAATCCATGTGGTGCCCCCTCCCAGTACCCCAGGCTGGCTCAGTTTCTGTCAGAATCACCAGGAAAGGAACTGGTGGGAAGAGCTCTGAACTCCAGCCTTTCCTGGGTGCTTTGGGGGGACCCAGTAGACTCTGCTCCCTCAAATCCACACTGACGTTCCCCTCGCCCGTCCACCAGCTCAGCTCTTGGCTGCTGTCATCTCCCTGCCTTTCCCACTGCTCCAGGCTGCGTGGTCGTGTTCCCTCGGATCCTCTGGAGTCTCTGGGAGGATTCCTGCATTCATAATGTTTGTTCCTGGCACCGGGGCTTGTTTAGCAAGAGATTGGCAGCTCAGCTGGCGCGGGCTCGGCTTCCTTAGAAGGCACCATTCATCAGCAGCCTTTGCACTCCTTCAGTGACTGCCTGGCTGACAGTGGCTCTCTCCCTTCCCTCCCTCGGCACAGGGGCTGCTCCCAGGTGGGCGTTATCCGGGCGCTGATCGAGGCTGGAATTCCCGTGGACATGATCGGGGGCACGTCCATCGGCGCCTTCATGAGCGCCCTGTACGCCGAGGAGCGCAGCTACAACCAGATGAGGATCAAAGCTCGCCAGTGGGCCATGGTAAGCACTGGGAGTGTGAATTCCCTGCACTGGGAATGTGAATTCCCTTCACTGGCAGCACTGAATTCCCTCCTCTGGGAATGTTCCCTCCCATGGGAATGGTGAATTCCCTGCACTGGGAATCTTCCCTCTCATGGGAGTGCTGAATTCCCTCCACTGGTAATGTTGAATTGCCTGTACTGGGAATGGTGAATTCCTTCCCCTGGGAATGTTCCCTCCCATGGGAACGCTGAATTCCCTCCACTGGGAATGCTGAGTTCCCTCCTATGGGAATGCTGAATTCCTCCATTGAGAGTGCTGAATTCCCTGTACTGGGAATGCTGAATTCCCTCCCATGAGAGTGCTGAATTCCTCTACTGGGAATGTTCCCTCCCATGGGAATGGTGAATTCCCCCCACTGGGAATGCTGTGCTTCCCTCCTCCAGTGGAGCAAGGCCGAGGAACAGCAGGGCACGGGCAGCACCCAGGAAGGTGCAGCCTCGTGGAATTCAGTGTCTGTGCCACAGAACAAGCCCTGCCTGGCAGTGCTGGGTCACCTGGAAGAGCTGCTCCATGTCCAGGGAGCAGGAGGGAGCTGCCTGGCTTAGCTCTGCACCAATCCTGGTCGCGCTGTCAAGGCACAGTGATGTTGTTGTTTCAGTGTGTCACCTATAGTTATCTTTGTTTTATCTTCTCTTTTGTGTGCGGGAACCTGTTTCCTTTCCAGCTCTCAACAAATGTGTTTCTCTCTTGTGTAATTCTCTCTCTTTTTCACATGCTGTCATGTGTCAGTGGAACTGAGTGACAGAGGTAATCCTTCTCTAAATAACTCCCAAATGTGTCACTCCTGGTCCTGCCTGTGCACTCCACAGCACTTGGACTCTGGGTCAGGAGAAGTTCCTAACTTTCAATATTTAGTACAAACAAAAGCTTATTTTCAAAGTTAACCCAAGTTTTGGGAAGGTTGTTTTAAATAGTAACTTCATTGGATGAGTTTGTTTATCATGGAATCAAAGATTGGTTTGGGTTGGAAGGGGCCTTAGAGATCATCTCATTCCACCCCTGCCATGGGCAGGGACACTTTCCACTATCCCAGGGTGCTCCAAGCCCCATCCAGCCTGGCCTTGGTTTTATTTATTGATCAGATGCTGGATGAAAACTGTCCCAGGTGACACCAGTTCAGACCGACTGAAGGTGAGGATCTTTCTGAAGTTTGCTGGTTGCAAGTTTGTATTTTTCACATCAACCCCATGTCCTGTAGATTTTCTTACCGAAAATGAAATGACATAGGGAATTTTATAAATAAGATTAAGAGTCTTAGGTCTTGGGTTTCAAGGGGAAATAGGGCCCTGTCAGTGGCATGTGGGCACTGTTTATGTCCCCCAAGGATCCTCCAATCTGCCATGGCTTTGCAACAAAAGCTGTCTCTGGGAAGATGGATTGTGTGAGAGACTGAAATGCAGATAGAGGCCCTGGGATGTTTGTGCTGTCCTGGTGGGCAGAGTGCTGTGGGACTGATTCACTTCCCCATCACTGCTTGCCAGAAGAATATGGATTTTATGTTTTTTATTTAAGAACTGCCTGTGCCTGGCTGGCTTGGGAAGCACCCAAAACATAAACTGTTTATGTTCCAGAGCAGTTTGCTGGAATCACAACCCTGGGGGAGGCTCAAGATTAAAGACATAAAGCCAACTGCACTGAATTGTGTCAGACATCCCTTAACCTTGCTCTCTCTCTCTCCCACCTTGTGCTTCCAGGGCAGCATCTGAGTGGGTGCTGATGCCTCCCTGCAGTGCTTTCCCAGCCCCCAGCACTCTGGGGCTCTCTGCACTCTCTCCCAGCTCTTGGTTAAGCTACAGCCATGGAATTTTCTTCTGTACTTTTGTCCAGAGGATTCTCTTGCTGTTTGTCAGGTCTGCCCTGTGCAGGGCGTGAGGCAGAGCTGGAGATGTTTCCTGGGCTTCTCAGGACTGTGTTCTGGAGCTTGCCAGAGCTGGAATCACAGTCACTTTTATCAGGAATACTTAGACATGAAATGAAGGCATTTAATCTGTTGATTAACTTTTGAGCATAAATTGCAAAAGCTCTGAGAACATTTCACAAAGTAAAAGGCAATTTTTGGCCTGGGGCTGTTTCAGGTGTTGGTGCCTTGAAACCTGCAAATAAGTAGTGAGAGAAGTGATTGACCTCTGTTAGAGCAAACATTTCCTCTTATTAATGAAGAATAGATTTTCATGAGGACTTCCATGAGTGTTCTTGCAGGTCCATGTCCAGCCCAGAAATTGTCTGAGGGTTTGAGGAGGACAAAAGCAAAGCCTGCCCTTCCCACTGGTACCAGCAGTGTCCAGCAGAATGGCTGCAAACTGAAGAGAGCCATGAAATCCCCTCTCCAAGATCACAGTGTGCAGAGTTTGGGGCATGAGAAATCTTTTATCAGTGGTTGTTCTGAGGTGTTGACTCTTGTATGGTGTTAATAGTGAGCAGGGAGAGGGGAAAGGAGCCCCAGTGTGTGGGAAACAACCAGGATGTCTTCAGGGTATTCTTGGAAGATCTGCTTGAAGGGACTGAGTGTGAGAGAGCCGAAATATCGCTCAGATAACCCCAAGATTGCCAAATGGGACCTTTCCTGCTGTTCCCAGAGCAGCCCTGGGGGTGGCTGTGCAGGAGATGCCCCAGGAGCAGCCAGGCAGAAAGGCTGGAGCATTCCCTGCTCCAGGATCCTGCTCCTCTGGAGCTCTGAGCCTGTGCTGCTGAAGGTTACTGCTGAGTGCAGCCTGGGGCCACGTGGGAAATGTCTTCATTGGCATGGATTAGTTAACTCTGAGCTTTTCTTACCTCTCTTTTTAATCCATCAGGCTGGATGCTGTTTGTCCTGCATTTATTTATCTTTTTGGTATTTTTAGCAATTGGCATCTCTCTAGCTGTACACTTGGTGCTGGGAGAAGGGATATTTTTAATGGGATGTGTTTTCTGCACCTAATGAAGCAGTGAAGAAATAAATTACTCTTGTCAAAATACAGGGGGAAATATGAAAATTTCCAGTCAGATTAGTTACTGTTTATTGTCTCTCTGTGTCTTCTGCACCTCTATTTTACCAGCAAAGTGAACAAGCAAAGCAGTAGTGTTTGCAGATTGTTATTTTATTTAATTGGAGGATTAATATCTCAAAGTAGAAATATTTCACAAAGATGGAATATTCTTATAAAGGAATACAGTTATTGGTGTGTGTGGGGCTAAAACACTGCTCCTAATGGGGGTGGGGGGTGGCTGGCTGGGACACTGCATTCATTGGCTGCCTGTCACTGTCTGGTGGCACTGACAGCTCAAATAAATGTGAGGTTCTCACCAGGGAGACAGGAGGTTCTGCCTCTGACCCTGCTCTGTTTGTACATTGGGAGATCCTGTGCTTTAATGAGCTGATCTGGCCAGAAATCAGTCCTTGGTTTTTCCTTGTCATGCCAATTCTCATCCAGCCCTGAGTTATATTTTTATTGTATTGATTTAACATTTTTTTTTCTGTGGGAATTCCTTTCCTTGTTTTATTGAAGCTTTATAGGTGATTGCTGAGAAGGCACTGCATGATATTTTGAGTAGTTTAAAAAATACTGGTTCTGTTGATATTTTTGTTGTTGCATAAGTTTTCCTGTAACCTTGGGGGTTTTTTATAGTCAGGAACACTGAAAAATCCTGGGATTATACTGGCTTTTCACACCAGTTTGCCACAATGCTGCATCAAAGAACAAAGGAGCCAGAGATGACAATTCCTCTTGTCCATCATCACGTGCCTTTTCTCTTGTCCTGCTCTGTGAACTTGTCCCTTCCTTGCTGAAGTTTTCTGTACCCTAGGGTCACTTAAACATTATTTTAGGATTGAGGGTCTTTTTTAAAAGAAAGCTCATCTTGTAGCAGAGCTGTAGTAATAAAAGTTCATGAGAAGTTAATGAGGAATTGGGAAGAAATTCCTCCCTGGGAGGTGGGCAGGCCCTGGCACAGGGTCCCCAGAGCAGCTGTGGCTGCCCCTGGATCCCTGGCAGTGCCCAAGGCCAGGCTGGACAGGGCTGGGAGCAGCCTGGGACAGGGGAAGGTGTCCCTGCCATGGCAGGGGTGGAATGAGATGAGTTTTAAGGTCCCCTCCAACCCAAAAAATTCCATTATTCCATGACCTGCAAGCCCTGAGATCACTGACAGAGCTGGCTCAGGGCTGGGCTTCCCATCCTGGTGGTGTCAGGGGATGAAACTCTTGGAGCTGATGCCAGAGCTCCTGGTAGGAAGTGGAGCAGGAGCCAGAAGGCTCTGCCTCCCCAGAGGGTGATCTTTAACTGAATTTATCTGGGGAACAGGAGGTGGTTGTAGCTATTCCTGGAAGGCTGAGGGAGGCTGTTGGCCATCAGCTTCAGCTAAAGGGCATCTTCGAGCTCTGAGAAATGAGAATATTAAGAAATAACCGTTAATTGGAAGTATTTTGTCCATGGGCAAGATCACTGTCAGGATCAGGTGAAATGTGGAGGCTCAGCATCATAAATATCATTTGCAACAAGGGAAGCCCGAAGCTGCTGCTGAGTGGGAGAGGTTTTTCTTCAGTATTAAATAAAGGACTCTTTGTAGATGCCTCTTCCCCTGATTTAATCATTCTGAAGAGACCTGATCCCTATTTTAGGTGCAGCACTAATTCCATCTCCCTCTGAAGCTGTGGGTAGCAGTCTATAGTTAGGTTGGCACACTGTCCTCAGCACATCAAACCCAGAGTGAAGATGTGAATGAAGCTTCATCCTTGGGTTTGTGCTCAGCCTTTTACATTCTCCCACACTTCCTGTTCCCATCCTTCTTCTTAATGATCTTTTTTTTATCCTTGCACTCGTGTTCTCTGGGCAGATCCCTGACAGAAATTTGAAAGCAGCTGGACATGACAATGTAGGCTGATCCTGCTGCTCTTAAATCACTGCCAGAGTAAAGCCAAGGCCAGATGTTGCTCACAGCTGCTTTAACAGCTGGCAGGTTTGAGGCTGTTCCATGTGTCTGCCTGGGAAGGATGCCCTGATCTCTGAGAAGTTGTTTGTTAAATTACAGAGAACATGTAGGGAGAGAAAATATTTCATCTCATGGAAATATTTCATCCAGTGAAATCCTATTTGATTTGAAAGGAATTAATTTGGTCTCGTGGTCTTCTTTTACGTTTTGACTATGGTGTCATATATTAAACATTGAATTTTGTTAGGATTTATTAGGATTTGACAGCAATGGCCTAATTATGGGCAAATGCTATGGCCATAATGCCAGAAAGTTTAGGGATTTTCATCATGTTCTCTTGTAGGCCAGTACACAGGTGTAATAGTGCTGTTGAAATGGAAAGAAGAAGAACTGTGAAAGCTTAATTGTGTGTTAGAAGGGTTGGTGTGCAGGGACCTGCAGTGCTTTAAGAAACCTGATGTGGTTTGGTTTCCCTTGCTGGTGCTGAGTGTGCAACAGTTAAATGCTGGGTCCATAACACATCCCAATAACTGACTTTGGGAATGACAAGTAATGGACCCTGCTCCATAGAAGGTGTTTAAAGCTCTTTGACATGTGCTTGACTGAACCTTGTTGGAGTCCCAGAGAATCCCAGACATGATTTTCTAAATGCTTCCACTGAGGCAAAGAAAAGCTTTAAGTCTGGGAGAAAAATTGGGTGTGAACCCCAAATTAAAAGAGAATGATGAAGCAATTCCTGCCATGGATTTATGGGTTCCTCCCCACAGTACTGAACCACACAGGTGCTGTGGGGAGGATAGTGGGGAGGAAGACAACTCAGAACATCTTTTTTAATAGAAAAAATGTAAAGGATGGAGCTGCAGCATCCGTGGCCTCGTGCACAGGCTGTGCTGGGCACGCTGCTCTGGGGTGTTTTGGGGCACAGGGGAAGCAATGCTCCTTCTTGCAGAGCTTTATTGCAGGGCTTGCTTCTGCTTTAGGGTTTACTGAATGTAAATTTACCACACAGGGAGCTCCTGGTTGTCGATTTTGCAGTTGTATTTCTGTCCCCTGAACACTTGCTGCACTTGTGATGCTTCCAGCATGTGGGCTCTGAACTCTGGAATGGGATGTCTCTGGAATTTCAGCCTTAATGCACATATTCCTATGCATTCTGACCTTTGAAATGCCTCTTTTTTTCTTCTCTTTTAGGTTATGAACTCGGTGTTTAAGACTATTCTAGACTTGACATACCCAATAACCTCTATGTTTTCTGGAGCAGCTTTTAACAACAGCATCAACAACATCTTCAAAGATAAGCAGATAGAGGTAAGTTGTTTATTCACCTTATGGACAGGAAATTATGTTCCTGTGTTCTGTTGGAACAGAAATAGCTTCTTCCATGCTAATATGGAAATCTGGAGCTGTTGGGTGACTGAAAATGTGGTGAAACTGTGAATGTGGTGGTCCATGGCTGCAGGAAGGAGCCTGCTCTTTTTTGGTGGATTTAGAAAACACAAACTGTAAATTATTTGTAGCTATTTCAGTTTGACAAAGGGATCTCATTGTGTGAGAGAAGAAGTGAAAATTGTGACACTGAAGAAGAACAGCTGAGACTGCTTCATCATTATTTTTCCACAAATCAGGTCTCAGAGACCTTCAGGGCACACCAGAGAAGGGCTTGAATCGGTTTGCGATGGCTTTGGCTATTTTGAATTTTAGTCTTGAAGCTGGAGTGAGTTTTTCTGAGCAGCCTACTGAAAACTGCAATAATGGCAGAGTCCCTTGTGTCCTGGTTTGCATTTGATGACTTTTTTTGTAGTTGCTGGGTGTTGTGGGGTCCACCTGAGCCAAGAGCCACCTTTGGAATGCACCTCTCCCCCTTCCCTCAGCAGCAGCAGATTGTAAAGCACATTATCAGTGTTTGTCTTCCTACATTACCCAGCTCAGAGAGTGTTTGGGTAGCCTTGGAATTTCACCTGATTTGCAATTTTAACCAAATTATTTCTGTGTTTGCATCCTTGTGATGAAAGATCATGTAGCAAATTAACACTGTATATACTTTAAATATATTTGGTAAAAATAATCCAAAACATTCCCTACCTAAATGCAAATATGAAAGTAAGTGATTAATCATCATGTGGCTTAAAATAGCAGTTTGCTGTGCAGAGGGGATGGTGCTAGAGACAAGCAGGTTTTAGAGAATCCTGGAATCATCAAGGTTGGAAAAGGCCTCAGATCCCTGAGTCCAACAATTCCCCCAGCACTGACCCCTGTCCCCAGGTGCCACATCCACATGGCTTTTGAGCACTTCCAGGGACGGTGACCCCACCACTGCCCTGGACAGCTGTTCCAATGCCTGACCACCCTTTCCATGAAGGAATTTTTCCTGCTCTCCAACCTAAACCTCTCCTGCTGCAACTTGAGGTCGTTTCTATCTATCCCTGCTTTGGATTCCAGCAGTCAGTTCATTGTACTTCCTTTTTAAGATGCAGCAGATTCCTTCCTTAGGAATTTCAACAGCTGTAGTTGCATATTCTGGTCTTCCCTTGCAGCCACAGGAAGGTTTTGTGTGAGAGAAATCCAGTCCTGAGGCATCCCGCAGCATCATCTCTGCGCACATGTGCTGACCATCACAGCCCCAGTCCATGGCCAGGGTTTCCTCTTGTGGGAAGAATTCCCTCAGATAAATAAGGAAAAATGTTGTGTGCTCAGCCAGGAGAGAGGGAGTTACTCCTTCAGTGCAATTCCCATTCAGTGTGGTGTAACCAGTCCTGGAACTGGGAGCTGCCCCAGGGTAAGGAACAGGAGCTGAGGCAGGAACCTTGAAAAAATATTTTCTCAAAGCATTTAAAGGATCCAAACTACAAACATCCATCTTTTCTCCCTAGCTGGGGTGGGTTTGGCTGGGTAGCAATGATTTCTACCTGGAAATTCCTATCAGTTAAAATTAATTACAGCCTTACAAGCAGAGATTGTGTTTGGGTGCTTGGCCGCAGCTGCTCCTTCCTGGGAGGATCTGCAGTGATCCCAGGAAAACCTGGGAACTTCCTACCTGAGTGGCTCTAGAAAAGTTTAAAATTTGGAAGTTCTGGGCCAGATCATCCTCTTTGCTGCTGTGGCTATGAGGTGACACCCCTGTGCTTCCCACAGAGTCCTCACCCCTCTCCCCCATGGGAGGCAGGAGCAGGAGCGCTGACGTTGAGCTGTTATTTCTGACACTGAAGGGAGGTTTCCATTTTCTCTGAAATTTGCTCTCTGCCAACCCTTGTTATGTGGGTGTCTCCTGATTCCCAGCAGTGCTGCTCGTGTGGGGGCCCTGGTGACAAAAACCCCATCACTGCTTCCAGCCACAGGCACTCCCTAAGTTGGGATCATCCATGTGAGACCCTCACGGGGCACACCCAAACCCAGGATGGGGCTCTTGGACACACAAACCCAGGCCAGGGTGCTTGAAGGAAATTTCTCAAGACATAGAGCTATTTTCCTCTTGAATTACCCATCCTTCTGTGAGAACATCAGCCTCTGGAATTTTTATTTTCTGTGCCAGAATTCTTATCCCCATGCCAAAATGCCCTTGTAAATCATCTCAGCTGGGGGCTCAGGTGTGAGGAATCAGACAAGACTTTTATGAAGTCCTGTTTCAGACTTGAATGATGCTCTGTTCCAAAATCAGTGGAACAATCCCTGAGCAGTGAGGTTTTATTGCTGTGTGGGAGGGCTTGGGTTAGTTTGCTTTGTGCAGGTGATTGCAGGAACATGAAAGGAGGTGTCAGAGAGGCTTCTTCTCCCATTCCCCTATTTTTACTTAATATGTGGTTGATGCACTGAGAAGTGCAATCCCCAGAATATCTTCAGCATGGAGAGGCACCCTAATTCTCTTGTAATCACACTTTATTCATCCACTTTGCTCTGGCATTTACACTGGGATTGTGATACTGGTGCAGTGCCTGTGAGCCCTCCCCAGTCCCACCAGCTTTGCAGAGCTGCTGAAGAGATTATACTCTCCAGAAAACCCCTGCTTCTTGGCAGTGCAGAATTTCAGGCTGAACAGCACAGAAATCACACCAGGAGCTGCAGCCTGGCCAGTGAGGGAGGGCTTCCAGCTCCATTGGTCCTGGAGTCCAAACCTGTGTTTGGTTTGGTTTTAAGGCCCTTAAAGCTGTGCTGCAGAAGGCCCAGACACCATGTCCAGTGAACAAAGCTGCCTGGGAGGGCAGGTTTTCCTCTTCAGCCTTGATTCAAGTTTTCTGATTGACAGAGCAGCATCAGCTGTCCCTGTGCACAAGCTCAGTTTACTCAGACAAGTCCTCCTGCTTCCCCTTGGCAGCTACCATTTCACCAGGCACCATGGAAACTTTCCAAAACTGTCCTGTCTCCAGCAGGGCCCTGCACACTTGGGAGGTCACCTTCCCCTTTGCTTTTTCCAGCAGGTGGGAGGTGAGACACAGCTGAAACCAGAGGGAGAACTTTCCCTGCCAGGAGCAGGGCTGGGTGGTTTGCTCTGGCCCCATTGAATAAACTCTCAAAGCTCTTGGCTCAGCCATTCTTTTTGTCTCACCCTCCTTCTGTTCCACACTCCCCACTGTTGTGTCACTCTGCAGGATCTCAGGCCACCTCTAGAGCCTTCTTGAGATGTACCTTGCAGGGTCCTTTGTTCCTGTAGCTAGGGCTCCAGAGTTTGGTGTTGTCCTCTTTGATTCCAGAAAATGCTGGATCTGCATTTCCTGCTGAAGTGATGACCCTGGCTCCATCACCAGGAGGTACAAATTGGCCATTGCTCAGTGAAGAGGCCATGGATCATGTTCTTCATGTCCTCCAGCACTAAACAGCCTCGGGATCCCTTGGGATGGGAGTGACCATCAGACCCCCACCCTTCACCTGAAATTAAAACAAAAACACCCTGCAGAAGGTGGCTCTGGTTTGTGTGAGGAGCTCTCTGTGCTGCCTCTGCACACTCTGCTGAAACAAGGGGCTCTTGCTACTGCAGAAAGGACAGGAGGATTTTTGTCTGCCTTGGTTCTGAATTAATTGTTTGCATGAGAGACAAATTTATGAATTTAAACACAGGACTGAGAGGTTTTTCTCTCTTCATGCAGGTGTGTGTCTGTAGCTCTGTCTGGTAAGATCCAGAGGTGGTTGCTCTGCTGTGTGTCAGGCACAGGCTGTGGTCAATGCAGGGTCACAAATTTAGTAAATTTGGGACTTCTCTGTTGCAGGATCTGTGGATTCCTTACTTCACCATCACCACTGACATCACTGCCTCAGCCATGAGGGTGCACAGGGATGGTGAGTGTGGGCATGGCCTCTCCGGGCCTTAAACCACCATGGGAGCCTTCAGGGTCACCCCTTCTTCCTGGAGATTGTCTTTGAAATTTGTCTTTCCTTTTGTTTCTCCCTTCTGTGTTACTTGCTGAGTACCAAGCTGTGGTTGTACACAGGTGACAAGGGACAGGGCTGCTGGGAGGGAATTAAATGAGATGCTGCATTCACTGTTTGAGGAGAAAATGGCTCCATTGGCACCTTTCTGTACACTTAAAGCATCCTTAAAGTGAAATGCAGGTATTTTAGCCATAAATCAGACTTAAAATAACCAAAGCCTTTGACAATTCAAATTCCCCTAAATGAAGCTCTCTTCACCCAGAACAGGCTCTGCCTGAAGCAGGGGCTGAGTTGGGCTCTTATTTGGGGTCAGTCCTTTCTGTTTCTCACTGAGTGAAGAGGGGAGGAGGATCTGAGGTGCCTGGGATGTGTCCCTGCCTTTGCCTTTTGTCAGTCTGGGGTAACAGGGCAGTGACTCAGCCTGCAGGGGAGGCCTCCAGGTGCCCCAGATATTCCTGGGGGGAGCTGCAACCTTTGTTGCCACATCTGATGTTTGTCCCTGGGGCTGGCACAGGTCACACTGCCCATTCCTGCCGTGCCAGGGGGGTTATGGAGCTGCTGAAGGACTCTGGGCTTTGATCAGGGCAGCTAAAACAAGCAGAAAAAGGATTAACTCTTCTCAGAGGTTGTGTATTCCCATTCCACAGCAGGTTAAGCCAGTTGAGGTCAGGAAACTCGCTCCAGCCAGCTGCTTGTCCCCATGGAAGTTTAATGGAAGGATAGGAATCAGCTGGAGAATGGTTACACTTGTCTCCACTGAATGGAGATAAATTAAGTTCCCAGCTGCTGCCATTTCCCATCTTGGTTTGGTCTGTGAGGTGTAACACACGTCAGCAGTTTCCTTGGGTGGAAGTTCCACTAAAACTATTAATAATAATCCCCAAATGTGCCAGCATTAACCTGTGCTAACAGCAGGAGTGCTGGGGTTGTAATTAGAAACAGAGCTGTTATCTGTTTTAAAAAGAAAACACCAAAAGAAAATCAATTCCCAGAGAATTTGCTGGGAAGAGTTGCTGTTGGAAGCACCAGGCAGTTAATTACTGAGCAGTGATTTAACACTGCAAGGCTCACTTATCCTGGTATTTTAAAGATCCACTTCCCAGACAAGCCTCTTGGCCTGTGGAAACGCAGTGTCTTCCCAATTTGGTTGATGCAAATGTTAAGAGAAAAATCAGTGTATAAAAGCCTTAAAGCAGAATGTTTTACAGGAAACACGGCCAGTCAATTTCTACTTGACTAAACTTTGTTTCTAACAGCTTAAAGGATTATTACTGTTCCTTACAGCACCAACAGAAATGGCACAAGAGAAGATAATGATCCCCAGCAGGCATTTGTAGTGATTTCACAAGACAAAACGTTTGCTTGTTGCAGAGGAGGGAAAACAGAATTTTTGGGGGTTCTACAGCTTGTATTTTTCAGGTTCAGGTCCTGCTAAAAGCCGGGGGTTTGTGGATCTCTGTAGAACACAGTGACTGCAGCTGCACTTGCTCTGTCAATCCCTCTGTCCTCAGCAGAAACCTTCTCCTTCCCCCTCAGCCCCAGCTCCACGAAGCCTGGTGCTCCCTGCAGTAGGAATATGCTGAGATCCCACAGGAAGCAGTAAATGTGAGGAATGGGCTTAAACCCTGGGTTCTGGCTTTGCCTGATGTCTGCACAGTCTTTCTTTTATCCTGGCCAGCAATATGTTATAGAAAATAAACTGTTTTAATAACTTCCTCACAGTGTTCTGAGGAAAGCCTCTATCTCTTGATTATCTTAATGAGTGCAGCAGCCTCCCCCCTGCGTGGCAGTAATTAATGCTGGCTGATTAATGCTGCTGCCCTCCCTGCAGGCTCCCTGTGGAGGTACGTCCGGGCCAGCATGTCCCTCTCAGGGTACATGCCACCCCTCTGTGACCCCAAGGATGGCCATCTCCTCATGGATGGGGGCTACATCAACAACCTGCCAGGTAGGAGCACAGCTCACGGGGGGAGAAACTCCCAGACCGGCCCATCAAACAGCCTGCAAGCCTTGGGGCTGTTGTTTTTTCCCCAAAACAAAGAGAAATTTCATGGACACCTTAAACCTCATGCTGGTTAGCTGGAGTCCTTGCTCTCAGTTTCCTGGGTGTTCCTTTATCTTGGCTTTATTAATACTGTTTTTTATGAAATATTTCCTGATAGCCAAATTCTGAATGTACAACTCCCAGCTAAGTCTGAATTTAGTGCTTGCTGAAGGCAGAGAGGAGAAATCAAGCCATAGACATACCATCTACCTTGGAGTTTCTCTTCAATCAGTTAATTAAGAAATAATTCTGAGAGAGCAACAGCATTTGCTGCTCAGGCTGGTGTCACCTGGAGCATGTGACAGTGGGAGAATCATGGGGCCATGGAAGGAGGGATGTGGGGTGTGGGATGAGATCTGAAGCCCCCAGCAGGGTCCAGGGGTGTGAACTGGCTGTGTTTGGGATGTGTTTTGTGTCAGGTTTCACTGCAGTCACAAGGGTGGGTGGCTCAGGGGTGGCCAAGGCAGCAGAGGTCTGCAGGATCACTGCAGTTTGTGACTCAGGTGAAGAGGGAGGAACCCCAGACAGAGACTCCCACCTGAGCAACTCGAGTCATTTACATCTTCCTGTCACACCCTGACTTTATTTTCGCATCAGGGCCGTATTTACCTAAAACCCAGAAACTGAAATGGCACAAAACAGGTCCCCCAAATCAGCATCTCCATTCTTTGTGCTTGTAAGCAAGAATGGTGATCTGCAAACCAAAGCACCTCTTGCATCTCCACAGCTGCAGAGGGCAAAGAACAGGCACAGGTGACACTGGCTGGGAGACAATAGACCGAACGAGCCCAGGAATATAAATCCAAGTTACAGAACAGATCTGATCTAAAGAAGTGTCTAAATTAAGCCTCTAAATTGGCTCTTCAAAGCTGTGGTTTTCCTACGCAAAACTATTCTGGAAACTGCAACTATCTTGGACTCTGGGGGTGTGAAAGAAATATAAATCCATTCTGTGAGGTTCATGTCCTTCTCTTCCCTCCCTTGGTGCTTCCCTAAATCCTCATCTGTATCCAAAGACTGCAGCTCGTCCTTTTACTGACCTTGAAGTGGGAAGTGTTGCCTCATTTCTCTTCCCACTTTGAGATGTGAATCCTTCTCTTGGATCCCAGAGCTGTTCTCAGGCTGCCATCCAGCCTCTCCTCACTGGCAGGTCCCTGTCCTGCTCCTCCCATTGTCACCTTCTCCCTGCAGCATTGGCACTGCTCTCTCTAAGGCACTGCCACTTGTTCTCTCTGCAGGTCCCCCAGGTCTTTTTTTGGAATTAATGTGAGCTTGATGTGCTCTATCCTATTATACCAACGTGGTGTCACTGCCCTGGTGCTGTGTCCCCTGTCTCCTGCTGCCTCACAGGGCTTCTGGTGACCTCAGGGAGGGTCAGGTCATCCCACTGATCTGGGGTAAAACATCCCTGTCAGTGATGTCCCCCGGCAGTGCAGCAGTGGGGACTCACCCTGGGGTCACTCAGGGCTTGGTTGGTGCAGGATTTGGGATCCCTCCCTCCACACAGAACCTCCCTGAGTGGGAATGGTCTGGTCTGAGCTGCTGCAGGTTCATGTGGAATCATGGAGTTGTTTAGGCTGAAGATCCCTCTAAGGCTAGGCCAGCCATTCCCCAGCACTAACCCATGTCCCCAGGTGCCGCATCCACCTTTTGGATCCCTGCAGGGATGGGCACCAATGGTCACTTCTGTCTTGCTGCTCGCTCGCGGTGGGTGCGACCTCAGGTCACACACCTGAACCATGCAGACCTGTGTCTGCACCTGGGGGCAGCAGCAGGGAGGGCAGAGGGGCTCTGACACCTCCTGTCCCCAGCTGACGTGGCCAGGTCCATGGGGGCCAAGGTGGTGATCGCCATCGACGTGGGCAGCCGCGACGAGACCGACCTGACCAACTACGGCGACTGCCTGTCCGGCTGGTGGCTGCTCTGGAAGAGGTGGAACCCCCTGGCTGAGAAAGTCAAGGTACTGGGAGCTAGGCTGGAATGGTTTCCCGGAGGAGTGGGAGAAGTGGGAAGATTCCCTCTGTTACTCAAGGAGCAAGTCTGTGCCAGATTTGTTGTTTTGCTGGATTTCACAGAATCCCTGGGCTGGAAGAGACCTTCAAGATCATTGAATCCAACCCAGCCCCAGCCCCTCAACTGAACCCTGGCACCCAGTGCCACATCCAGGCATTGTTAAACACACCCAGGGATGGGGACTCCACCACCTCCCTGGGCAGGCCATTCCAGAAATTTATCACTCTTTCTGTAAAAAAACTTTTTGCTAACATCCAACATGTATTTCCCTTGGCCCAGCTTGAGGCTGTGTGCTCTGGTTCTGTCAGTGCTGCCTGGAGAAAGAGCCCAGCCCCAGCTGAGCACAGGCACCTTTCAGGAGCTGTGCAGAGTGATGAGGGCACCCCTGAGTCTCCTTTTCTGCTGAAATTTGAATTCTTGTTCAAAGAACTGGACAGTGCCTTGACACCACAGGGAAGGCAGTGATGTGGGAAGGGACTGGCAGAATTCTTAAAGCAAAGAAACCTTTTCTTGGAGCTACATATATTCTGATAAAGTCAGAATTTATTAATTTTACCCATAAAAGTAGTAAATCTGTCCAGCTCACTTTCTGTCCTGTATGTCTCTGAACAGCTGATTTAGGGAGATTTTAGCACTTGGCAGTAATTAAATACGACTGATAAACATGGGTCTGCAGAGCATGATTTTATTGTTAATATTTTCCTTTTGTTACATGTGCTCAGGCCAACTCTGTTCCTTATTCTGCATTTCCTAAATTCCCTGGCTCTGCTGCTGTCCCCCAAGTGAATATTGATTTTAATTCTTTCCTCTCAATTGCATTCCCCAGTTGGAATTGGTCTCAGTAGTACCCACTGAAATATTCCAACTGCCTGAATGGCAGTAGGCACCCATGGAAACATGGAATTCCTTCTGAACACCACAAAACATTTTTTTTATTGGTAGTGGTGAAACACTGGCCAAACAGAGGGCTGGCGGAGTTTCCATCTTTGGAGATGGTCTAAACTCAGCTGGACATGGTCTTGGACAAGCTGCCCCAGCTGACCCTGCCTGGGCAGGAGGGATGGAGTGGATGATCTCAAGGGGTCCCTGTCCACCTCAGCCATTCTGCAAAATCTCTGCCCGGGCACTGGACAGATCAGAGAACCATGGAATTACAGACTGGCTTGGGTTGGAATGGACATCAAAGCTCATTCAGTTCCCCCTCAAGGCTCCAAGCCCTGTCCAGCCTGGCCTCGAACATTGGCAGGAATGGGGCATCACTGATTTCTGCCTTGGCTGATCACTGTGCCACTCACCTCAGCAGAGATCTCTCAGCTCTGCATATATTTCACTAGATCCTGGAATGAAGTCTGGGTTCACGCTTGTTGGAAGGCAGTTCCCTTCCTGGTGCTGATCATGGACACTCCTCCCAGCCTGCCCACACTGGGACCCAGCTGGAGGTGCTGCAGGGTCAGGGCATCACCAGGTGCCAGCTGTCTTGGTTTGAAAAGACAGGTGTCTGCTGAGGAAGGCAGGAGAAATTAAAAAACCCCCTCCTACTGAATTATTATAATTTTGAAACTAGGAGGCTCTCAGGCAAAGATGTGGGAACTGACAGATGGCAATGGAATAGACACCCCCATTTCCAACCTAAGACACCCGCTCACTTCTCCCCCATGGTGAGCACACCGAGCACGTTCTGAAATGCACTGGGAGGAGCTGAATTTGTGCATTTGTGCCGGGCAGGTGCTGAACATGGCTGAGATCCAGACTCGGCTGGCCTATGTGTGCTGCGTGCGGCAGCTGGAGATGGTGAAGAACAGCGACTACTGCGAGTACATCCGGCCCCCCATCGACCGCTATGGCACCCTGGACTTCGGCAAATTCGACGAGATCTGTGTGAGTGCCCCTGGGCAGCCCAGGGCCCCAGCCCTGCTCCTCACGGCCCTGCTCCTCACGGCCCTGCTTCTCACAGCCCTGCTCCTCACGGCCCTCTCCTCACGGCCCTCTCCTCATGGCTCAGCTCCTCACGGCCCTGCTCCTCCCGTCCTGCTCCTCACGGCCCTGCTCCTCACTGCTCTGCTCCTCACAGCTCAGCTCCTCACGGTCCTGCTCCTCACGTCCTGCTCCTCACGGCCCTGCTCCTCACTGCCCTGCTCCTCACGGCTCAGCTCCTCACGGCCCTCTTCTCATGGCCCTGCTCCTCACGGCCTGCTCCTCACAGCTCTGCTCCTCACGGTCCTGCTCCTCACGTCCTGCTCCTCACGGCCCTGCTCCTCACTGCCCTGCTCCTCACAGCCCTCTTCTCACGGCCCTGCTCCTCACAGCTCTGCTGCTGCTAATTAGTGCTGCAGCCGGTGCAGAGTGAGAGGAGTGCGTTGGCAGAGTGAATAATTGACACTCAATAATGCTATGGAATGATAGCCCAGCCAGGAGATTGGATTAGCAGCAGGAATTGAGTTAGTTATCTTGATTCTCTAATGACCTAGGAAGGGATGGGTTGCCTCGCTCTGTTTCATGGCAGTTCGGGCGCAGCTGCTCAGTGAGAGCTGCTCTGGGCAGTTTTGGGATTTGGCATTGCTGTGGGCTGGGGTTTGTCCTCACTTTCTCCTCCTCCTGGAGTTTGTTGTAGCATGAAAGGTTTGCAGAAATCTGTCAGGGAGGCCTTGAATCCTGGAAATGGAGGGAAATGTGAAAATACCTGGTTCTGTGAATGTTTGAACACTTCTGTGAATAAAACATCATCCACAATTCCTCTGCACCCCTTAGAGGGTCAGGAAGTGGCACCAGTGTCAGGGTGTTGGAGAAGTGGTGCTGCCAGGTCACACATCACTGGCACTGGGTTGTGTTTGTTTGTGTCAGAGCCCAGCATGGGCAGAGCTGGCTCCAGGTGTGCAGGGAATTGTCCTGGTGACATAATCCAGTGTTCACAGCAAAAATGTCCCTGCTCAGGCAGGACAGCAAAAACCATTCTGGTTCAGTGTCTCCTGTCAAGAAAATTATTTTGCTGCCTCCTTCCATTCTTTGCCTGTTTTAGCCCTGCAGGCATCTTCCATGCCTAGATATTCCTGCAGAGCTTTACTCCTCTCCCAGGCTGGAAAACCACCACTCCTCCTTGAAGTCAATCTCCATTACATTTCAGTGAGAAGCTGTGATGCCCCTTAGCCTGCAGACTGATCTCTCTGGTCCTGGCTTAGCAAACACGGACCAACCCCAGGAGCCCAGCTTAGCCCTGCAGATTCTCATCTGAGAGACTCCTTAGGACACACAGCAGCTCCTCCAAACCACCAGCTGATTTCCCCAGTGTAAATATTTTCTCTGGGATATTTGGTGTCTCTTGGCTCCTGGGCAAACACTGCTGTCTGCTTGTGGATCTAGGACTTTGCTGATAAATAATTCTTTGTTCTTTGCCAGCTGGAGAGCCCTGGCTGATGTGAAAACCCTGACAGACGGGTGTGGTAGTTCATCATGGGAGCAGATCGTGAGCTGTCACGTCCCTGCTCCGTTCTAATGTGCTGCAGTTAAAGAGATGTAAAAACACCAGGCAAACTTTGTCAGTGCAATAAAACCTGAGAGAAGGGGAATTCCTCACAAGGGTCACTGTCTGTGAGCAGGTTCTTGGCACCAGACACTGCAGGGATGGATGGAGGGGCAGCACCTCCTGGATCCTCATTCCCTGCAGCACAGCTCAGTAACTTCTGTCCACAAGAGAACTTTAAACTCTGCTGTCCAAAGGGAAGGACAGTCCAGGCATTCCTTTATCCTTAGGGGCTGGGAAGTACTGGGGGGGTTCATTTCAGCTGTATGCCTGGATTTTACAGGAAATAGAAATGGGCATCAGCATTTTCCAAGGAGCTGAAATATCTTCATGTCAAAGCCCTCATGTTGAGCCCAGAGCAGGGGTGACTGTGGGTCAGTTCCTGAAGCTCAGCTTCTCCTGGCTATTTTGGGTCAGCCTGACCCTGCCAGCAGCAGAGCTGTCAGCTCCTTTTTCTCCCCTTAATCACCCCCACCCTGGGCTGGGATAGATGAAGAGAAGTTAATTCCAGCCCCAAGGAAGGCTCTGAACCCTCATCCAAAAATGAGAGGAGAGACAACACCAGAGGTTTAGTGCTGCTGCCAGAACCAGGGCTGGAGATGGGATCCAGGACTCCCTGTTCCTCTGTCCTTCCCATTTGGTTTTTCAACATAATTTCTACTGTGTTCTGAGAAAAAGAGTAATACTTGGAGGGATGGGTCTGATTTTTCCAGTTGTTTCCATGCTAATGGCAGTTATTAATTACTTTTTTTTCTCCTGATTTTTTTTTCCCAGGAAGTGGGATACCAGCATGGGAAAACTGTGTTTAATGTGTGGTGCAGGAGCGGAGTCCTTGACAAGATGCTGAAGGACAGGCAAGAGACCTGCAAATCCAAAACTGATGTAAGTGCTCAGGGAAATGCTCTGTGCTCCTGGAGCTGCTCTGGGCTGGGGCAGGGGACAGTGACTGCCCTGAGGTTGGTTCACAGATCAGGGCTCTGGATTTCCTGGCAGAGAAGTTCCAGTTGGTTTTAAGAAGCAGTTATCACCTTTTTGAGGGATTTGGATAATATATGATAATATAAGAGCTCACTGTCCTTCCTCTCCTTTGAATCCCTCTGATTTGAAACCCAAGTGCTACAAAGGCTTCATGTTTTACCCAGTAATTCTTTTTCATCATCTTTTAGAGAGGGAAATGAGCAGTAATTTTTTTAAGGGATGGCCAGAATGAATCATAGCTGTCATGAGCCTCACAGAGGGAAGTCAAGTGAGGTGAGAGATGACACTGAGGATTTGCAGCTCTCCAGGGGTGGGTGGCAGAGCACTTTAGCTCAGAGACAGGGAGAGGATGGATGGCAGGATGGACACTGGGCCAGGGATGAGGGGTGGATGTTTCCACATCCAGGTGTCCTCAGTGGCTGTGAGTCACTGAGGGGTGGAAATGGCTCTGCTGGGAGGAGGTGAATGTCACCCTCAGCTCCAGGGGGACTTCCCAGCATTGGATGGATCTGCCCACGCTGCCTGGCAGGGCAAAGTGGCTCTGGAAGGAGCACACAGGGACTGAGCCCTGGAGGAAACCACTGGAGGTCCATGAGCCTGAGGAGCCCCCAGACTCCTCAGCCTGGGGTTCCTCCCTGGGAGCACACCTGGATGGGGAGGTGCTTCAGTGTGACTGCACAAGATGGGTCCTCAGTCCACCTCTGGCACCTCTTGATCAGACATGAGGGGCTGGGGTTTAGGTTTTGTGTAAAAAGTCATAAGGAGAGGTCAAGGCAGGGAGAATTGTGTGTCTCAGAGTTGGCTGTGTCCTACTTCAGCCTTGCTTTTAGCACCAGCCAGTAAAAAGCCTCAAACGTTTTCAGTGCTGTGACAGACACTTCTTTTAAAGAAGACTGCTTTTTAAACTGCCCTTTTGACAGGATTCAGTAATGGAGGGGAATATTTCACTTAAATCATGCTATCACAGCAGCATGATGGACATTTATCACACCTACCCTGGCTTCTGTGGCACTTCAGTGCCCTGGAGAGCAAATCTGTCACCTGCTCATTGCAGACACAGCCTGGCCCTGCACTCACTTGATAATGAGGCACCAAGTGCTGATTGCTGAGGTGCCACAGCATGGAAATAACAGGGTTGGGAGAGTGACTCACCAGCCCTGCCAGGTTATGGAGCAGGAACCACGGGCTCTGTGCATCCCTGGTGCTCCCAAGGACTGTAGGATCATCTGCTCTTCCTCCTAAAACTCCAGAGCCCTCTGAAACCCAAGATTTTTGCATCTGACTTCTGTTGCAGGAGATTTATTTCTGTGAAGTTACAACTGTTGCAGCTCCCACTGGGGTATTTTTCTTGCTTTTCTTAGTCCATTAGAATCACTTAAGTCCTTTAGTATTATCTTCCAGGCAGAGCAGCTGATATTTTTAACTTGCCTTTCATTAGCAAAGGTTTTGATGCTTTATGTGTTTTAGTTCTTCATCTATTTCTGGAGTGTTCAACATCTGAGAGCTGAGTGCCTTTTCTTATCATCCCATTTCCATGTCGTGAGCATTGCAATTTTATTTAAAAATCCAGATACTTAATCATTTAGATGCTTCTCCTTTGCTTTGATCATTTAGTCCCTGTTTATCTTGTCTCCAAAATGCAAGTACTGAAGACACAAACAACAGGAACCTTACATAAACTTTACTTTGAGCAGCCCTTACTCCTCCCCAGTATGGAATACTGCAGCACCATTAATTGGGTCTACTTGGGGAAGTTCTGTCTACTGAGCTGTTATTCATAGTCAAAGCTAAATATAATCCAGTGGACTACAATAGTAACTGTCTTTCTTCTCTAATTTATTTCATAAAGATTGTGCCAAAGAGAAAACTTTCCTCCTTGGAAAAAAAAAATACCAGAGAAGTCTGAGAGTAGGTTTCAGGTGGATCTGAGACACTTCTTTGCTTTGTGTTATCTGATGGGAGGGTGATTTTGTCCTTAAAAGTCATGAGAGGAAACACTTAAACCTAAACTCCTGCTTGTAAAGCACCTAGGGAGCGTGGGAAGACACCTGGTTTCTCACGAGTGGTTTTCCAGTCCTGGTGCTGAGGCTTTGGGTGCAGCTGCCTCCCCAGGTGCCCTCAAACAGGCTGACCTGGGGACAGCTGGGGGACAGATGCTTCTGGGGGTGCAGTTATACTTCATTCCCATCCATCCTCACCACAGGAGCTGCTGATGGTTTTGCTGGGGCACACTTAGGTGCAGTCCCTGCAGGATTTTGTTCAGCTGTTCATGCAGAGCCCTAGAGTTTGATGGCATCCGAAGCCTGTCCCTGCTCCCAGGGACAGCTGGCATCTCTGCCCGAGGGCTCTGTACAGCCACCTCGTCCTCCTGCAGTCTGGGGTGCAGAGACAGCCTCTGTGTCCCTGTGGTGGCCAGAGGGTGCACATGTCCCTCACTGAGGTGTGTGGCACAGGCTGGAGCTGCCAAGGAGCTTTTCTTGCCTGTCCTGGGAAGGAGCTTTCTGCAGATGCTGCACTGGGAACGTTCAGGTTGGATGTTCAAAGTGAGCCTGGGCTGACTCATCCTTTCCAGCAGTTCCTTAACAGTCACAATGAGCTTCCCAGCTTCTTTATGTTTTAAGGTGTGTGTCCTGAGCTGCTGCTGTTCCATTTCTACAGGTATCTTTTCATTTCCTCCAGGCTTTCTCTGCCCCCATTGCTTGTCCTGGATCTGCTCTGTGCTGTGGCTGTTCTAAATTACATCAAAATCAGCTACAGATGAAAGGTCAACTGAGAGCACTTTGCTGCAGCAGCACTGAGCTGCTGCTGTGACCCCACAGGGGTTGTGTGATTCACAGGGTTGGTGTTCTTGCCAGAGGAGCAGAGGATTGTTCATAAAACCCCGTGTTAGGGAGCTGCCCTGGCTGGGAGCACATGGGCAGGTCTGGGTGTTTGGGAACACAAGTGTCACAGCAATTCCTGGCAGCCCAGTTCCCTCTGCCAGCTCTCCCCCGTCCCCTTCCTCTGGGTTGGGGTTGTTGCTGTGTCCATTAAACTCACTGGGTTTAAAAAAGGATGAGAGGTGTTCGGGTGTCCTCCTGGTTCCTTGTGCCCAGCCCTAGAGAGGGGGGCGATGCTGCAGGGAGCCTGAGATGGTTCTTATATGCCAAAGTTGAGTTTTCTTAGAGGAGAGACTGGAGCAAGAACTTCTCAAAATAGAGAACACTCAGCCCACTGCTTGGGTGAGACAGAGTGAAAATAGCAAGGGTTTACTGGAGAGAGGAATTGCAGTGGGAGATGTCTCTGCAGGCTCTGGCTCACTGAACCATCTCCAGCTCTGGGGCTTTTAGGGGTCCCTAGGGGGTCCTGGTCACCCCAGTGCCCACCTGTCCCTGCAGCCTCTGTGGCATCACTCCAGCTGGGGGATGAGCCATCTGTGTGTCCCACTTGGTCACCTTCTCCCAAAAGCAGAAGCCCCCTAGGGGCTGCATCTGGCCCAGCCAGTCCCTCTCACAAAGGGACACTGATGGAAAAAAACACATGGAGCGAGCTCTGTCCATGCCAGGGCCCAGCTCCTCCTCTGCTTGTCTCTGGGGTCTTTTTAATAAGGCTTCTTGTTGTGTGGGTGGAGCAAGAGCCATTAAAAGCATGTGCCACTGTTGGGAATCCCATCTCTGCCACCAGACCTGCCTCAGGAGAGCTGTTTGGAGGATTTCTCACTGATGAGTAATGGCTTTTGAGGGGGCAGCTGTGGAGAATTTGTGCGTCTGGAGCTTTGTCTGTTCTATATCATTTTTGTACAGTCTCGACATTTTTTGATTTTCTGTGTACATTTGCTGACAAACCTTCAACTTCTCTATTGCAGAACGTGACCTGTCCCACCACGTCCTTCACAGACCTGGCCGAGATCGTGTCCCGCATCGAGCCCGTCAAGGCTCCGCTGGCCGACGGTGAGGGGGGACAAGGGACAGCTCCTGCCTGCCTGCCAGCCCTCCCTGTGCTCAGCGAGGGGCCTGCTGGGCACTGCCAGCCCCTCCCTGCTCCCCTCAGAGCCCTGACCCTCTGTGTTCTCTTCCTGCCACTTCCTCTGGGACAGCGGGATCAGTCGGGATGTCCTCAGCACCTGCTGCCAGCCTCTTACTGGGCAGCTCCCAGGGGGGAATAATCCCTGCTGGAGTCTCAGCTGAGGGAAATAACAACACAAGTGGCAGCTCAGCTTCCATCCCCTCGGGCTGTCTCATGCCCTTGTGCTGGCTCCATCCTCAGCCCTGTTGGGCAGGGAGGAGGCTGAGTTAAAGCCCTGCCCCAAGGATGTTTTCCCATGTTGGGCTGGGGAAGACTGAGTTAAAGCCCTGCCCCAAGGATGTTTTCCCATGTTGGGCTGGGGGAGGCTCAGTTAAAGCCCTGCCCCAAGGATGTTTTCCCTGCTGTCGTGAGTAGGATCAGGAGTGACTCACTGGCTCCAGTGCTTTTTGTGTGCTCGTGTTGTGGGAGCAGCACTGAACTGATGAGGAGCAGGTAGCAGCTCCTGCATGGTGACACAGAGGGGCTCTGTGCCCTGTGCTGGCCCAGCCCTGCAGAGCAGCTCCCTGTTTATGGAACTCTCAGATCCAAAAGGATCCTTGCAGGCCCAAAACCCCTGAGTGTGTCACCAGGGCTGGAGCTCTTTCTAAACAGTCTCTTCCCCTCCTCCTGATTCTTGTTCCTGCGGAGGGAAAGCTAAAGTTAGCAGTGCTCCCATCTGTGACTGTTTGCAGAGATGTCCCTGTGGTAATTTGAAATGCTAATTACAATCATATGCCTTATGAAGAAAATATTAATCAAATGTGGTTGAAGCAGCCATTGTGAATAAGAGTGAAGAGTTCATGGTATGTGGTTATTTAAGGCTCAGGCACTGAGACTTGCTGAGATTTAACCAGAGCACTGGGACAGATCCTCCTCCTTTCTGGAGCTCCTGATGATTCCCTGTTAGGCTCCTGCTTTCTGCTGGGCGAGGCCGTGGATGGAGTGTGGGAAATGGAGCTGGCACCCCCTGGGCTGAGGAGGGGCAGTGCAGGGGCTGCTGGGGGTGGGGTGGGGTGGGGTGGGATGGGATGGGGTGGGGTGGGATGGGATGGGGTGGGATGGGGCCACGTGCTCCTCACGTGCTGACATCCCTTGGCTGTAGGGTCTGGGGAGGGGGTGGCAGTAGAGTGGCACCATGCTGGGCAGGATCCTTTGTGTTCTGCCGTGGGTGGCTGTGTGTGGCTGAAGGGACCCTGGCCATGTCTGGGTGGCAGTGACAGCAGCGACATTCCTTGGTGTCCTCTGTGCATGAGACACTCGTTAAAGAGCTGTGGGGGAAGGTCTGTGGTGAGGTGAGCTCAGGGGGAGGGTGACACCTCCCTGCAGTGGCCTCGTGGCTGTCAGGTGGCTCCTCGGGGCTGGTGAGCTCTGGCATTGCTCTGCTGTGGGGGTGAGGGGGCTCTGAGGTGTGTGACCTGGGTAGAGGAGGCCACAGGGAGCTGCTTGGTGGCCTGGCTGTGACCCTGCACTGTCACCTTTTTTTCTCCCTGGAAATCCCTTCTTGAGGGAGATCTTGGATCACAGAGGCTGAGAAAGGCACAGAGACTGACAGCACACTGCAGGTCTGGGGCTGGCTGAGGAAATTCTGGCAGTAATTTTCTTCTCAAGAAAGCAAAGGGAAAGGCTCGAGTTCTGATGGATGGGGAAGGGTCAGCACAGAGGGTGAGAAGCCTGGATGGGCTTTGTGGGGAAGGGGCAGGGGAATTCCTTCTCCTTTCTTGAGCACACTGAGAGCAGTGACCAAAACCTTTTAAAAGTTTTTAAAAAGGGAGCCTGTGCCTCAGGCAGGGCTGAGCAGAGGGACCTGAGTGCCAGAGTGCTGGGGCACAGGTGTCTCATTTCACAGCAGTGTTGGTGGCTCTGTTCCCATTCTCCATCCCCACTTTCCTCTGTCCAGCTGTGGTTGGACCCACAGAGCTGTGGCCGTGGCCAGGGGAGCACAGGTGCCACTCTCAGGGGTGGCTCTGTCACATCCCTGCTCAAGCTCCCCCCGTGAGGGATTGCTGAGCCCAGGAGATGAAGCACTTGTAGCAATGGTCATTTGGATAAAGGGATTTGTGGAGGAGAAATGTTCATGGTGGTGTCAAATGCCTGGGTTTGCCCAGGCTGGAGCAGGAGACATCCCAGCACCTCTCAAGGGACACAATTAGAAGGCAGCAGCCACTTCTGCATCTTGGCTGCTTAAAAAGAACTTTTCTGGAGCAGCACTAATGGAGCTGAGGCTGTGCTGAGCTTCCAGGTCCTGACTGTCACACCCCAGCTGTCCCCAGCTGGGGGGTTCCCTGCAGGAGTCAGCCACGAAGCAAAGAAACACCCCAGCTGCAGGAGCAGGAGGCAGATCTCTGGATGGGGAAATGTGCTCACCCTGCTCAGGGCATGCCTGGGGACCTTCCCAGGGTGGAATCTCCTCCTGGCTGGCTGGATTCCAGGCTGAGCTCTTTGGGTGGTGCTGAGTTGAGCACAGCAGCAAGGCCTTGGTCCTGCTTGGTGCTTCTGGGAGGTTTTGTAGTGGCCAGAGCAGTCACTGTGAGCCTCAGCCTTGATGGGAGGTGATGTTTTGGGATAGCAGAGCCATGTCCTGCTCTCCTTTTCCCCCTCCAGTACCCAGAGCTGTGCTGTGAGTGGTATGGGAAGGGTGGCTCTTGGTTCTGTGTCTGTAGGACATGTTAAATGCTGAATAGTGCTGGGAAAATCAAGGAATTTGGTCTTGATGGCAGCTGGTTTTATTGGAGGTATAAACTCCAAACTCTTGTTTGTGGTGTCTCTTGCTGTTCAGATGAGTTTCCAGTTTCTCTGGTGTATTTTATCAAAGATTATCATTAGCGTTTTTAGTAAAAACTAACAATCATTCTCTAATTATCAGTTAAAAAAACCAACAAAAACTGGAAATAATAAAAGAAAATAAAAAAGACTTAATGTCTTTCATTCCAATGTTCTAGCAGTTTGTTTTAGCTATGTGCTAGGAGAAAAGGCTGTGGAACAGACTGTGCTGTTGTCTTCAGCATGGAGCAGATGCTATTGATGGCTCCCAGGAGAAATACTTAATCAAGGATCTGGTTTAAACAGGAGCCCCTCTCTTCACCAGTGGGCTGCATCCAGGTATTGCCTCAGAGCACACTGGAATTAACTCAGGAAAGGGGGAGAAGAGCTGGTGATTTTAATGGTAACCATAAAATGTCATTTTCACACCTTCAGCTGCATCCTGCAGCTCTGGGTGCCAGCAGAGGAAGGTGCTGCCTGCCACGGGCTCTGCCTCGCTGCCCTGGTGTCACGGGTGGCTGGGACAGGCTCTGCAGGGGCTGGGGGGAGCTGGGACCATCCATGGCTCCCCCAGCCCAGCACATTTCTGGAGCTGCTGTGGGGAGCCAGCCCTGGTGCAGGTGGAGTCATAAAAGGGTTTGAGTTGGGAAGAACCTTAAAGCTCGTCCACTTCCACCCATGGCAGGGACACCTCCCACTGCCCCAGGCTGCTCCAAGACCGGTCCAGCCTGGCCTTGGGCACTGCCAGGGATCCAGGGGCAGCCACAGCTGCTCTGGGCACCCTGTGCCAGGGCCTGCCCACCTCCCAGGGAACAATTCCTCCCCAGTATCCCATCCATCCCTGTCTTCCTTAAGGCCATTCCCCCTTGTCCCGTTTCTCCTTCCTTGGGAGGTCCTGCTCCTGCTGCCTGTTTTGCAGATCCTCCAGGTGATCTCCAGATGCTGGCAGAGGTGTTGGCTCTGCACAGATGTGTCCTCATTCCATGGGAACAGGCCGGGGCTGGGGTTTTCCTTGCACATCCTGCTGCTGTGCACAGCTCTTGAGACTCCCTCAATTATGTTAATCCCCTGGATTACTGGAGAAAGCAAGTGATTGTCCTCTGCAGGGAGGAAGGGAATGTAAATGCCACTGTCCCTGTGGAGCAGAGATTGTGAGGCATTCAGTTATCAGCTCCATAGCAGGCAGAGCTCACCCTAAGCCTGGGATCCCTGTTCCCAGAGCCTGTGACCACCTGGAGTTTGGCTTGGCAGCTCAGGGGCTTCTGAAGGTGTCTCACGGGTCTGGTTGGGCTGAGGGGTGAAATACAGCAGCTTTGCTGTGAAGGGAATTCCCCAGGGAGCATCCCCCCAGAACTGTGTCCCTCTGGGAGCTGGCACCCACCACAGTGACCTGAAGAGTTGGGCAGGGCTGCTGTGCTGTGGTTCCTTGGATTCTGGAGGGGTCCTGGTTACCAGCTGACAGAGAGGATGTGGTTTGTTTTTATGTGCTGGGGAGCTGAGATCTGCGTGTGAGCAGTCCCAGTTCACTGAGCTGCAGAGAGCTGCTGGCACTCTCCTGCCTGTGCTCAGTGACAGTGGCACTCATTCCTCTCCCAGCTTCCTCTGCCTCTCTGCTTGCCAGTTAAACCCTGTGCTTTGTGTCTTCTCTCTTCAGATGAGTCAGACTACCAGACTGAGTATGAAGAAGAAGTTCTGGACAGCCAGAAGGATGATTACCTTGATTTCATAAGCAACCAGGTTGAGGAAGACTCTGACTCGGTATGAACCCCACTGGAACAGGCAGAGGCTGCTCATTTTGGGTCCTGGCTGAATGGTGTGAGGTGGATGTGTTGGGAAAGATGCTGAGAGGAGCATCTGGGAGGGGCTGCCTGAGGAGGACTGTGCAGAACTGCTTTTTGCTAGTACAGACACTAAACAGCACATGGTCACCCTCCTCAGGTCAGTCCCTGCCACTTGTGGCAAAACCTGGCCACAGTTAAATCCTGGTCCTGCAGCTCTGTGGGTTTGCTCATGAGGTGGATCAGGGCTGGAGAGGCTGAGGGAGCTGCTTCCTCCAGCAGGGGGGAGAGGAGCTGAAGGGAGAATCTGCCAGTGGGGTGGGTAGGAGAAGGGGGTTATGGAGGAGAAGGGGGTTATGGAGAAGATGCCCATCACAAATCTAAGAGGGGACAATTTGTGCTGAAGGAAGCCCTCCCTGGGGCCAGTGGGAAGTGCTGCCCTGTACACACAGCTGACACCCACCCTGGGCTGTGTGGGGAGAACTGCAAACTCCATCCTTGTAGATATTTGAAAAGCAAAGCCCTGAAGAACCAGCTCCAGCACTTGAGCCAGCCCTGCTTAGAGCAGATGACTGGATTTATCTAACAAAGGTCCCTTCCAAGCACAGGGGTTTGATTCTGTGGGACAACAGGCCCACCCTGAGGTAACTGTGAGGCCAGGTGTGCTGTGGTGTGACCCCCAAGCTGAGCAGGTCACATCCCTGCTGCTCTGAGTGCAGCAGGGTTTAGAAGGTGCCTGTTGTGTTAGTCATGGACAGCTCCTCAGTGGGAGCACGGGATGGATGGGGAAGGGCCCACGTGAGGGTGTCCGATGGTGTCGGTGTTTTGAGAGAGGCCTGGGCTTCTCTTTGCTGGGCTTACCCGAGCTGTGGTGGGAGAGGAAGTGAAGAGGACAGGTTTTATCCAGCTCAGAGAGGATGCTGAAGTTTCAGTTTGTGCTTCCTTTTCTCCTGCAGGATGAGGAGATGCAGCTGAGGAAGCGCAGGAATGTGCCCGCCGGGGAGGGCCAGAGCAGCACTGGAGAGCCGGGATAGAGCTGGAGAGGCCGAGCTGCCAGCTGGGAGCCACAGCCCAAACTGCTGACAGAGCAGCCCTATTTATTTATTTAATGCTTCAACAAACCAAAACAACGCCCAGATGAATGAAGCCAGAGTTCATCCTTCTCCAGCCGGGGCCGGGCACTCAGCACAACCCGCAGCGAGTCCTTTGGAGCTCTGGGCAGAGGGGCTGCCGTGGGCCCTGCTCCTTCCTGCACGTGCCAGGGGTGGCAGTTACTGATCACAGACTGGCAGAGGGGAAATGTGCAGTTCAACGCTGCCTGGATTCTTGCTGCTGTGTTTTTAGGCGCTGTTTTTACTGTCAAGGCCCAAAGAACACCGGGGACCTCCTGCGAGGTGCTGGGAGGGCTCCGGGCAGCAGCACTGGAGAGAGGGAGGGGTTTGTGGGTTGCAGCCTTGCTTTCTTTTCACACGAATCAGGTAACTGTGTAATTAACTCCTCAGTGACTTCCAACCATGTACTGGTGAGCAATGCTCTGACAGGAGCAAATCTGAATGTATTTCACTTGAAATCTAAACCTAAGAAATCATTGTGAAGGGTGGCCATAGAGCCTGGATCCTCGAGTCATCAGCAGGACATTCACTGACGGATCATGGAGCTGACACTTGCTGGGCAACTCTGGAATCACCACTTGGCTGTACTTGCCCTGTTGAAATAAAGTTATTTTGCTGGATGGAAATGTCTCTGTTTCTTTGCATCAGATCCTACAAAGAGAAAAGCCGTCAACAACTGAGACCCAACTTGCCTCTGCTTATCTCAGACTTGCAAAGGAACACACAGGGTTTCCAGGTGCTCACCCCAGCAGGAGTCACTCCAGGTATTGTCAGGCACTGGGAAAAAATCTCCAGTGCTCTGTCCCCAGGGCTGGAGCTGTCCTGGCAGTTGGATCCTGTCCAGACACCCCCTGGTGCTGGCTCAGCTCGTGTCACATCTGTCATTGCCAATGGCTGCATAGCCAAGCTGATTCTTGCTTTATGGAAGCTCCAGCTGTAGGTGCTGTTGCATTGAGGGGATTTGTCATCAACCAGAGCACCAAGGACACCCCCAGAGCTGCCTCCTTCCCTCAGCTCTCCTGGCACTCCAGGCATCACCAGAGCTGGGCCAGAAACATGTTTGGTGAGGACTGGGGCTTGTAAAAGCTGTGAATTGTGAACCCTTCTCTGCATTTAACCTCCTTTCCTCTCCTGGCACAGGCTCTCCTGTAGCTGCCCTGCATTGTGCTTTCCTCTGTCACAGAATCCCAGACTGGTTTGGGTGGGAAGGGACCTTGAAGCCCATCCAGTGCCACCCCTGCCATGGCAGGGACACCTCTCACTGTCCCAGGCTGCCCCAAGCCCCATCCAGCCTGGCCTTGGGCACTGCCAGGGGTGGGGCATGGCCATGAATGCGCAGCCTGTGCTCAAGGAGGCTTCTCGTCTTACACAAAATGTTATTTTCAAGTGTCAGAGCCCCAGGTCAGTGTTTTGTTCTCAGGTGAGACCACCCACCCTGGCTGCATCTCCATATGGCTCATCCAGAAGCAGTGAAAGCAGTTGGAAGCCTTCCCTGCAAGGATCATGCAGACCTTTGATGCAGATTTTGGTTAATGCAGTTGTTCAGAATGTGTTGCAGTCACTGGAGGCTTTTCCCTGCTCTTGCAAAGAATTCATTCTTACAAAGAAAACTTGAAAATGGCTTTAGAAGTGAAGAGCAGCTGGGGGCTTCTGTGGAGGCACAGGCTGCCTGTGGAGCTGGAGAGATTTAATTTCTGTTGGGGCTAGTTACAGGAGGTTGGTGCTAGCTATGGGAAAGGCTCTAAGCTGGGACCAAGCCTGGAAGTGAGCGCAGGTGAGCACAGGTCAGTGCAGGTGAGTGCCCACCTTCCAGCAGCTCTGCTCTAGGCAAGCATCTCATACAGCAGCAGAATTCAGAGTTCTGGTTTTTTGGTGATGGATTGGCAAACCAGATGTGAGGCCCTTCAGTGTCTGTTTATAGGTGGTTTCACTCCAGGAACCTCTCCCTGGAAAATGGGGATTTGAACTGGAGCACAAACCCCGGAGATGACCGAGGTCCTCTGGCTGCCCTTACCAAGCCCCTCCTGGGCCATCTGCCTGCAAAGGATAAAGCCAAAACCAAAAGTGCCTTCAGCAGAGGCTGGATCCAACCTGCTGGCAATGGGCAGACTGTGTTTGTCACAGCCCTGTGCTCTGGAGCAGGAGCTGATTCCACGTGTTCCCTCTGCCCAGGGCAGCCCCAGCTGGGGCAGAGCAGGCACCACAGGTTATTGTGCAGAAGAATGAGAGCTCTGTCAGCCTGAACCCAGCTGCTCTTGTTCCAGGAGAGCTCTTCCCCTCTGTTCAAACAGGTAATTCATTTCCAAGCTGTGTGTGTTCCCTACAAACATCCTGGCAGCCAGACGTGCTCCTGGAGCCTGGGTGGGAACTGCTGGGCTCATTGAGGGACTTACAGAAAACAGACAAATATTGGGCTGCTGAGTGTGCTAATTAGAGCCTCTCTATTTGCTTTGTGCCCTGTACCATGGGAAAACAGCACTTAGTTCAGATGTATGAATTCAGGAGATGAACCTCTGATGTGAGACTGAAAGTCTCTCCTAAATAATTGATCACGTTTTTCCTCCCTGCTGCATCTTTTGCAGCTGAGCTATGAAATGTCCTGCTAATGTCCAGCCGAGCTAGCTGGACATTAAACCAATCTGTTCTTCCATGCTGAGGAATGTAAACCCATAATGGGACAAATGTAAAAGCAAAATTGGTGTTTTCCATCCTGCTCTGCTGCTGTCTGGGTCCTGCCCAGCTGCCCGGGTCCCAGAGGTGACCATGTGTGCGGTTCCATCTCAGGAGGTTTTAATCAATCCCTGCCCACGTGGACAGCAGCCCTGCCCCAAGGAGCCAGTGCTGTGTCACCCCTTTGTCCCCAAGGCTCTGCTGTGCTGGAAATGCAGTGGGAGGAGGGTGGTTGGAAGAGCCTGAGGCTCCTGGCCCCTCTCTCCTGGCCTGGGCCAGGTGCAGGCTTTGCCTGGAAACCACCCTGCAGTTTCTTTATGGGTGTGTGACGTCCCCATAAATGTGAAATCTGACCAGAAGCTGGATTAATTTCTCTTTGCTGGAAGAGCTGAAGCAGTTGCTGAGGTTTCATCGTGGGTGAGGAGGACACACAGCTCGTTCCCACAACAAATCTGGTGCCAGCCAGTGACAACCCTGAGGCAGCAGGGTCAGAGCAAGGTCCTGAGGAGCCATGGCCACGAGCAGGACCTGCAGTGGGAATGCTCCCCTCAAAACCTTTTGGTGACACATTTCGGGGGAGTAAAGCCTTGACTGAGCTTTCAGAAATGTGTCCCAGTGATAGAGTCACAGCGGATCAAGCCCCCATCCTGAGCCTCCTGCAAGCAGCTGGAGTGGGGGAACACCCCCAGGCTCTGCAGTGACCACGACTCCTGCACCAAAGGGACTCAAGGCAGGGGTTTGAGAACCAGGTTCTGTCTGGGTATGAAAAGACAGGCGTCTGCTAAGGAAGGCAGGAGCCTCCCTTGAAATGGAAAATGTAAACCCTCTCCCTCTGAATTATGATAATTTTGAAACTAGGAGGCTCTCAGGCAAAGGTATGGGAACAGGAATAACAGTTCTTTACTAGGAAAATTTAAATACAGTTGCAGTAATACAAAGCAAGAAAAAAAGAATAGCCCTGCCCCCCTGTGGGTCAGGGTGGTGGCACAGTCCCATCCCATTAGGACAGGTTCCCTCTGGAGAGGGGATGCCATGGAGTTTGGGCCTGTGCCCACCAAGAGCTGGTGGCAGTGGCACTCCTGTCCCCAGGGCAGCACCCTGGGGCTTGGTGCAAGCAACAAACCCAGCTGCTTCCTTTAAGCAGCCACACGAGCTCCTAGAGAATCCCCAATGGGGTTTAGAAAGAAGGAGCATGTGGCAGCTGGAAACACGTGTCCAAACCCTCCAGAAAGCTCTGCCCAGGCAGGGGAAGAGCTTTGACCTGAGCAGTGGGGCTCTGGCTCATGCCCAGCTGGTTGTGACAGCTCCTGCTGTGACTTCTCAGGTTTCTGTCCCTGTGTGGGGCCGACGTGTCCGTGCAGCCCCTCTGGGCTGTGCTCCACAGGCAGGGACAGCCAGGCTGTGGTGGGGCTCAGCGTTGCTCCTTCCCTGGCAGACGTCATCCCGCCTGTGTGTTGTTCCCAAATTAATCTCATCCTATTTCCTCGTGCTCCCTGACCTCCCCCAGTGTGTGATTTTCCCTGCGTGCTGCCCGAGGGCTGTGTTTGAGCTGTCGAGATGCGGGGGCTCGGCTGCGCCACTGGGTTTCACTCACTGTCGCTGCAAGAGCTGCTGAGAAAATCAGCAAACAAGAAATATATGGAAAATGTTTTCCTCTCCCTTCAGGGCTCCACGTGGCAGGACTGGCACCTGCCAGTGCCACTATCCCGAGAGCCCCACCATGGCCGTGGGGTGCCAGCTTTCAGCACGGGACAGTGGTGTCCCAGGGCAGGAGGCACTGGCACTGGTAAGGTGGCATTTGATGAACAGAATTTTGGGATGTTTTGCTGGCGCCAAAGTGCTGATTCCCATCAATATCCCTTCCCAGCCGATGGCTGGTTCTGCTCTCACTAGGACTGGTGGGGTTTACATTTGTGCTCTTTGTCCAAGTCCCCTCCTCAGGTCATGGAGGGTGGACCCTCTTTTTCCCAGTGGCCTTAATTTGTGTTTTAGAAGAGAATACACCATAAATACCCATGTGTATGCCAGGATGGTTCCTGGAGGTTCATTGCAGGCAGCAGGAGCAGCATTCCAAACACTGGGAAGGCACCTATGGCCTGAGTGTCACTTAGCTCAGACGTGGCATTTGCACATGGCAGAGCCACAGTCACCATTCACCACTGCCACCAACATCAACAGGGACAGCTTTTAATTAAGACTTATGTGCTCAGGGGTTGTGGACAGGAATGAGCTTCCCATCAGGAAGCAGCTGGGCCCCCAGCTCTGGAGAGGCAGAGGTTTATCCCTAAGGAGTGACATTTGTGTCCATCGTGCCCTCCAGACAGAACTGTGCTGAGCCCTGGGTGGCACAGAGCCCCTGGCACCAGGCAGGATTCAGTAGTGGTGAGGTACAAATGCTGGCAGTGCTGCTGGAAATCCTTTTTTTGGGAATTTGTCCCTGGCAGTGTGGCTGCCAGGGAGGGAGGCTCAGAGCGCCACGGGCGCCACTGTCCTGCCGGGGCCGAGCACAGCTCCCGCTGCAGCACGCGGGCAGGGATAATTTGGGATCAGCAAGAACACCAAATGCACATCAATTTTAAATGTACCATAAATGATATATTTTTTCCTTGGATAAGGCACATTGGATGTGATGCACAGAGCCAGGGGAATGTGTTGAGTAAGGCTGGTGCAGCTCAAGCAGCCCTGACCCGGGGCAAGCTCCAAGCTGTGCCCGTGCTTGAGGACATTCCTGCTGTGTGGGCCCCCACGGGGGTCACAGGTGACCCCAAATGCCCTGTTTGCCCTTGGCATTGCCTGCCAGGGTGCTCTGCAGCCCGCTGCATCCAGAGAGGCACCGTGAGTTGCTCTGGCTGTGCCTGAGTTTGCATCCAGTGCGAGGCTTTGCCCCACCTGGCCCATGAGCGTCCAGCTCCATGTGGGCTGAGCTGCCAAACCCTCCTTGCAATGACTGATGGCTGCCCTAAGGCACAGGCTCTGGGGGAAGGTTTCAGCTGATCACTGCCACTGCCAGAAGGGCTGTTTCTGCCTTTGGAATGAATTTACCCAGCCTGGGCGGGGTGTTGGCCCTTGCATGGTTGGAGGAATCAGGGAAGGATGCATGTGTCAGCTCTGTTGTCCTTGGTGTCTTTGTTCCAGTCCTGTCTAGGTGTTTTCCCCTCTCCCACTGCTGTGGGTCTGCTCCCCCAGTGTGTGATCAGGCTGCTGCTGCTGTTCCTCTCCCCAGTTAGCTGCTGGAGTAGCTGGAAGTGGTGGGTGGGTGGGTGAGTGACTTCTCTGCCTCTCTCTTCTCTTCTCACCCTGAAACTAGTGCCCCATGGCTCATCTCCAGCACTGTCACTTCGTGGCTGTAAAATCCACCCCCTTCACTTGCATCCTTGCTGGAAATAGAAAGCTTTTAACACAGCAAAGTTCAGAAAAGCTTCTAGAGCTGGGCTAGCAAAGCAATGGACCCCTGGGATTTTGGGGGTAATGAGGCAGGAAAGAGCTGGCAAGGAGGAGTTGTGCCAGCCTCGTGGATCGGTGCCTGGGCTGCAGCCACGGGTGCTGACACGGGGCTGCACAGCCCAGGCAGCCACAGCCACCTCCGAGACTCCTGCTGGGACACGTACCAAGAGATTTTGGTCCTGAAAGCAGAGGGGAGAGCTGAGCTTTGCAGGGGTTCTTGGGGTCAGTGTGTCTCTTTCTGGAGCTCTTCTGCAAGCAGTGAACCTTGTCATGAACTCCAAGTGTCAGGAAAGAGGTTTTCCAAGTGCCCAAGAGGGAAGGTCAAGACAGATCCATCCGCTGCCCAGTGACAGTGGGAATGAGTCTGGTCCCTGATGGAGCTGTGGGCAGGGAGGACACCAGAGCCTGGGCACAATCCACACATCCCATCAGCTCCACTCCACATCCCTGGTAGTGTCCAAGGCCAGGCTGGACGGGGCTTGAGGCAACCTGGTATAATAGGAGATGTCCCTGCCCAGGACAATGAGATGCTTTAAGGGACCTCTCAACCCAGTCTGTGATTTCATGATCACCAGAGTCAATTTGGGGGCTCCATAAGGCCCAAATGGTTACACAGTTTGCCCCACTGGAAAGCAGAATTGTTGAGGATAACTCCCTTGGCACCCAAATCCAGGCTGTGTCCGTGCCAATCTGGAGCTGCTGATTTTATACGAGGCAAGGGAAAAGTGGAAATGCAGAGCCCGACCAAAAGGCTGTTGAGTCCCTGCAGAGCAGCACCCCTCTGGGAGCCCTGCACATGTCCCTGCTGCAGACAGCCCTGGCTCCCACGGGACCCTCCTCCTCCTCCTCCTCCTCCCCAAAATCTGCCCCGAGTTCTGTGCGGACCCACGGGGAGCCAAGCACCACGTGCTGGGGACAGGGTGCCCTGGGGGGGCCGTTCCTGGGCTGGCAGCATCTCCCCAGCACGTGGGGACCCAGAGGGGAGAGAGCTCTGCCTTCCAAAGTAGGTCACGCCGTGAACTCGAGCGATGTCGTGGGCAGAGCTAAAAATACCGGCGGGGCCGAGGCTGCCCCGGCACCGGGCTGCGGCCAGCACGGCGCCAGCGGGGCCTGGGGCTGCTGCCTGGCTCAGGAGCAGGGGATGGAAACCCCTCTGGAGCTGCAGGTGCAGAATCCGCGGGAGGAAATGTCTCCCTGCTGATGGTGTATAAATCATTGCAAGTCACCTGGCAGGAGGGTGACTTGCACAGACCCTGCTGCCAGCCTGGGATGTCTCAGTTCCAGCCTCCTCATCTGCCCCTCAGCAAAGCCCCTCAGCTTCCTTTCCACGTTAACAATTACTGGCAGAAAAGGATGTCGGGGAGAGAAATGTAACCCCAGCCTGATGCAAGAGCTCAGCAAAGCAATTCTTTTTCTCTTGCGAGAGTGTTTCTCTTTTAGTGTCAAGGCTTGTGGAGGGCACCAAGAGGATGAGGACAATGCTGCAGGGACATGCATGGAAGGGTCCCTGTGCTGCTCCAAGGCGGTGGTGACAGTAGGTTTGAGCTGGAGCCTGTGCCCATGACTCGCACTCCATGGGGTGCTTGCAGCTCAGGGGCTTTGTCCATGTCCTCTCTTGTCTGACTCTTTTGCCACTTCAGCTGTTCCCTGGAGATACCTCTGGTGTCCTCTGCCCACCATTCCTTGCACTGCAGGACTGTCCTGCTTTCCTCATCCCCTGCTCCAGTCTCTGCACCTGGGGCCAGCGCTGTGGTTGCTGGAGTGATGCAAAACCAGCTGCTCTGAGTTACTTTCCCCTGATGATGTCTAGATTTTTTGTATCCCATCTTTTTTTGATGAAACCTTTCCTCCCATCCTTTTTTTTGGATGAAATGTTTCCTCCCGACTCTTTTGGATGAAACCTTTCCTCCGTTCCTGTTTGAAAGGTGGCCTATTTTAACACTGCCAAGTGAAAATGGGTTGTGCACAGAAAAGATCCCAGTTGCTCTGTAGAACTTCTCTGTCATAATTATTCACTGCCAGTCCTTCTGCTCCCAGCAGCTGTATAATTTATCAGCTGTGTTTTGTGCTCATTTCTCAATCAATGATGAAAACATTGATTAGTGTCAGGCTGGGACTGACTCTGGCAGAATCCCTCTAAATCATCTCTGTTCACTGACGAGTCCTTGTTTTGGAGCTGGATTTGCAGCTCTCCATCCATTTAATGTGGGCTTTATTGGGATTGTATAGCGCTAAATTCGTAATTAGGGTGTCATAGGATATTAACTCAAACACGTTGCCAAAAGCTAAGCAAATAATGGCTACATGGTAACCTTTATCTACAAACTTGTAATTTTCTCAAAGGATGAACTGAGGCTCATTTGACAAGACACTTTCCATTGCACCATGCTGAGGGGTGTATTTTTAATCCCTGAATTCTATATTAATTGAATCTTCTGCATCCTCTCCATTTTTCAATCTGGATGTGTCGTGCTGGACTGAGCAGCTGTTAACCAGGGCAGCCGAGCACCCCGTCAGCATCCTGCCAAACCTGGCAGCTCCCAGCCTTCCAGACCCTCAGCAGCAGGAGGAGGCAGCTCAGCTTGGCTCAGTGCAGTGCTCGAGGGCCCTCAGGTGCAGCTCACACAGCTCTGCTGTTCAGAAACCCCACGGATGGCACCTGAAATGCTCTGGGTTGGTATTAGACCACAGACAATTTCATCACCCTCATGTCTGACATTCCCATCCTTTCCAAACACAGAAGGGACCCACTGAGCAAACCTCCTCATCCAGGAATGCTGGGGCCTCTCCATGCTTGGAGATCTTCAGAATTCACCTGGGCAATTCCTGAGCAAGGCAGTGTCACGTGGATGTCAGTCCTGCTCCAAGCAGGATGTTAGGCTGGAGACACCTGAGGTTGCTCCTGACCAAAATCCTTTCATGCTTTTCTAAGTCTATCTAATGAGTCTGTAACATCATTAATGTTTCCTTTGTTTCTAATGTATTTAGTAAACAGCTCTTTACTGGCTGTGGCTTTGCCAGACATGGATTTTCCTCTGTCCATTTACCCTCCTCTATCAATAGCTCTGCTCCATAGCTTGATGTGGTTGTTGCATATTGATTAGTATCTATTCCTTTCTTCCTCATCATATTTAGTGTCATTTTTCTTCCAATGGCTGTTTTCAGGATTACCAATTTACAGGATGGGCTTTTGGCCAAACTTACATTTTCTTGACTCTGCAATATCAGCTTTTCTGCCCTGTTGCAAGCTCAACTCAAAGAACTGCTGCTTTCCCACACTGCAGAAGGTTTTTTTCCACACAGATTCTCAGAATTGCCACCATCTCCATGAGGTTTGTGAAGCTGCTGGTTCCACAAGTGATGAAGAGCCCAGAAATCCCTACAGGCCGTGGAGGGTTAGGTGACTCTGTGGCAGGAGCAGAGTGCTGACCCTGTCCAATCTGACCTGGTGCCCAAGGCAGCTTCTGCTCCACCTGGTCACACCTGCACTGCTCTCCCTGGAAGTCTGTTCCACTGCTTCACAATCCTTACACAGTTTTTCTTCAGGTGGAACCTGAATTTCCCCACCAGAGTATAACCTTGTTGCTCCTTGCCCTGTCCTGCCTTCAGCCTTGTACATAACCAGATTGTGTTGCTTCAGTTTCCTGGGGTGAATCAGTCTCTTTTTCGGCCTTTGCTCACAGCTTGCACTTTTACACCATCTGACCCCTCCTGGTCCTCCCCCTGAGTCCAAATCTCCCCTGAAGCATCGCAGGCTGGGGTTGTCCCAGCCCTGCCCAGCCCACACAGGGCTCTGTTACTGTTATTTCTCGTGCCATGGCATTCACCTGTTCTGCACAATCACAGCATTTCTGACTCTGGTTCCACTGAAGATTTGCAGCAGCATCCAGGTCCTTTCGGGCAGAATGGGTGATGGATTGAGCTGCTGCCCATCCCAAGCTCACTGCCAAATCCCACTCAGCATTGCTTTGAATCACTACAAACCTTTTCAGGGCTGCTCTTCCTCCTCTCCACAAGGCAACTTGGAAGTGGGGCAGGAGCAGGGACAGCAGAACCCGAACGAACACTGTGGCCACTCCTCCTCTTTGCCTTGAGCCATTTTGTAGCAATTGTGGAATTTGTTGTCTTTGCCAACAGGATCTAAACTAGAGGCTCTTTGCTGCCTGTGCCTTTGTGTGATGCTCCAGCTGAAGCAGATGGCGCCTATTTTGTTACACCCTCACCATGGCCAGGAGCTGCTGATGGCCCTGAATGTGTGTGCATCCCTCCTCATCCTCCAGCTGAGCTTTCTGAGTCATCCTCCCCAAGTGTTTCTCCCTGCTCTCTCCTTGCTCCTTGCTCTGGACAGGATCAGTCCCCACGTGCCCTTGTTCAGCCTCATGGCAGGCAGAAGCACCGTGACAGAAGGAGCTGTTCCTGCCATGCCCTGGGCTCCAGCATTACCAGCTCCTTGGGTGTGCCCTCAGAAGCTCTTCCAGCTTCCCTCAGGTGTGTCAACTGCACCTTGATGGCTGACCCCACAACTTCTTGGTGTCATCTGCTGGAAGCACCCTCAATACAAAGTCTGTGTCACTGATGAAGATATTTGACAGCACTGGCCCCATACAGAACCCTGAGGGGCACCACTTGTCCCTGATCTCCATCTGGACTTTGAGCTATTGATGGTCACATCCATTCTCTGCATGTGACCATCCAACCAATTCCTCATGCACTGAGCAGTCCATCCATCCAGTCCACATCTCTCCAATTATTACAATATCCAGTTAAGGATATTGTGGGGGACTGTCTCAAAGGTCTTACAGAAGTTCAGACAGATACCATATTCTGTAGTCCCCTTATCCACTGCTACAGATGATCTGAGCCCTTCTGCCAGCAGATATTTCATTTCAGTGGTTTATTTCTGCACTTTTAGATACAGCAAGGGTTGGACATGATGCTGGGTAGGGTTGGAGCAGAGTTTTAGGAGTGAGATGCTTCCAGGGACACAGTCATACAAATTTTCCCATAATCATAACATTTTTTCTTCCATCTTAGATATGACACAGTCACTTCAAACTTCAGCTCTTCTTGTGCTGCGTGGTGCCAATGTCAGGACAAAGTCAGGCTGATATTTTGCCAAACAATGAAATACTGAGATGTGGATGGAGCAAAAACTGAGTAATCACTGAATCATTGAGCAATCAATTACCGCTGATCTGTTCCTGGAGCTGTTGCTGGAATCCCGACCTTGAGGAACTTCCTTTGTAAGGGCCAGCTCCTGCACCTCCACAGCTGCTGAGCAGTCCCTGGGATCCCTGGGAGTAAAACGTGTCTCTGGTAGGTAGAAAATTAGTTTCTCTTCACCAGGAGGGTGGTCAAGTGTGGGAGCAGGTCACCCTGGGAGGGATCAAGATCCAGCAAGTGCCTCAGTGTGGCCAAAAAAAGTTATTGTGCCAGATTTCCAGCAAAGACCTCCAGAGAGCCTCCACACCAGGGCTTCCAAAATTCTGCGGAGGAGTTAAGGAGTCTTTTCCCTATATGGCACATCCATATTGTTGTTTCCTTTGTTATAGCAATTGGGTTTATTATTTATTGTAGTTTATTCTGAGGGATTGGTTTATGTCTATTTGATGCAGCCAATAGGAATGAAATGTCATTACCACCCTGCTCAAATCCTCCTTCTTGCTACAGCTGATGCTCTTTGCTTTTGTTTCTCTCCACCTGCTGGATCATTTTAAGGAAAAAAGAGGTATCTATTATTATGCTGCTCTTGAAATGCTCACTCTCCTGTCAGCCCTCCTGATGCAGAAACATGGTGCCATCCAGAGTTTTCCTCTCCTGGGCAGAGGGAGTTCCCTCGTGGGGATTTAGGATCATGATTTTGAAAAGGTCCCACCCAAGATATGGACACCAGCCACAGCAATCACCCAGGCTGGCTGTGTCTTTTCTTTGATTGATTGGGGTGTTCCCAGTGCAGTGGTGGAGCCACCACCCCTGGAAGAATTTAAAGGATATGTAGATATAGCACCTGGGGAGATGGTTTGGGGGTGGCCTTGGCAGTGCTGGGAGAATGGCTGGACTTCATGATCTGGGAGGCCTTTTCCAACCTCAGTGATTCTATGATGCTGATACTTCACATTTCACGCTGTCAGTTCTGACAAGGCTTCCATTTGAGATACAAATCTAATAAATAACTGGCATGGCTGAGTGCTGAGACATCCTTGTGGCTTGCCTGTGACCTGCTGTCATCTGGCTGTTGTGAGGCCAGCGAGACCCAGATGGAGCAGCCCTGTCAGGAAGGCAGCTCAAGATTTCAGCCAGCAGAGTAATAACTAATTGAATGTATTTCAATCATGAGATCCACAGAAGGAGAGCAAACTCCACAGAGTAGAAGGAAATTGCATCCTAGAGTAATCTGAATGTGGGTAGATAATTAGGCCTATATTTCATGGGAACATTTGCTGGGCAACATAATGAAAAGGCCAGCAGCATAATTTTCTTTAAGTAGTGTGATGCCTCCCACTGGGGTGGTGTTGTGCCAGTGCTGGTGCTGCAGTGCAGGGAGCAGGGAGAGGCAGTGCCTGAAGCTGTGGCACAGTGGCGCCAAGCTGGAGCCTGTCCTCCCCCTCGCTAATGTCTGCTCAGAGAAAGCTGCTGAGGTCCTGCCCTGCAAAGTGGTGGCAACCCCACAGCCTCATCACTTTCCACCTTTCCAGACAACACATGAAATCTGCTCAGGTTGTGCTTGCAGAGCCAGGCAGACCCAGTGCTACCCTGGAGTCTCCCAGGGGAAAGCCAGGCTGCTTCTACTGACCGAGTTTGGAGCTGCTCATGCCCTGAGCCCTTGCTGAGCCAGCCTGGGAGGTCAGTGGAGGTGAAGAAGCAGTTCTGTGGCTGGGATTTGAGGAACACACAGGTGTGTGTGCCTGGGAAATGCCCTCACACCCAGCATGAGTGTGCTGTGCCCCCCAGGCATGCTCAGCCAGACAGGCTGCTACTCTCACCCCAGGAGAGTGCACCCACCCTCAAATCCCCCCAGACTACCATTATGCATGGGAAGTAAGCCCCCAAGACCTTTTTCAAGGTTTTTTTTCCAAATTTGGGATAAAAATCTCTGCTTTTCCGTATCCTCCTCCCACAGCTGAGCACAAAGCCTCCCTTCCAAATCTCTAGTTTGGGAGGGCTTCTCTGGCTTGCTCTGCCACGACCTTGCTGCCTTGTGCAGGAGCAGATAGATAATGTTGAACAAACAGTATCTGATCTCTTCATAAGGCTGGCAAAATTAGAGAACTTGGGAAAATGCAGTTGCTGAGGAGGAAGGAGGAGAGGGTTTAATCTTTGAGCTCACCCTGTGCTCAGGGTCCCCTCCCAGCAGTGCTGCCCTCAGCAGCACTTGGGGCTGGGACATGTCACGTACGGAAGGCAGGGCTGAAAGGCTGTACCCAACCCTGGCAATTACTGATTAGGTCTTTTACTAAAAATAGCTGGGGGTGAGCTGGCCAGCATGGGGTCTGAATGTCCTGCATCCCAGCTGGTTCAGAACTGTGAGCCCAGGGATTGGGACTACCTTTGGGGCTGGGTTTGAACAAGCTGATGCCAAATGCTCGGCTGTGTTAGAACAGCTCTGTGCAAATGAATCCACTCAAAGAAAAACCGTAATTCTTGACAAACTCCAACTTGTTAGCTATTGATTTTGCTTCAGTGATATATGGCCTCATTTTAATTATACCAGTGTTGGGAAAGTTATTTTCTTACAGTTCCTCATTCGAGTGAAGTTTGGTCTTGATGAATTTAACAGCAACATCTTGAAGGGACTAAACTGGCCAAGCAGGAAGGTGGAGAGGTGATATTTGAGTGATCTTCTGGCACCCACGAGCTTCCCAAGCACTTGAGCTTCCCAAGCACTTGGCCATAACCACTGTCCTCAAAGTCTATTCCAGTGCTGTGTGAATAAACCCCACCAGCTCCTCCAGCTGCCTCAGTGCTGTAGGTTTATCACCAACTCTCAGGGCTGCTGTGGCTTGTCAAAAGAGTTTAACTGGGGCAGAGTGTTTAATGACAGTGGGCACTTCACTTTGTCTTCTCTTTTCAGTCTTGTGCTTTGTCCCTTCAGTATGAACACACTCAGGCCAGTTTGTTCATGCAGAGAAATGGGAGCAGAGGGCAGGGGGCTAAAAAGCATCCCTGCCCTGTCCTGTCTGTGCCAATTCTGTGTCATGTTCCTGGGGAAGCACCTGCACCTTGGCTTAAGTTGTGGTGATGTGAGCCCTGGGAAATGTCTAGGGGTCCCACACCTCCCTTGGCACTGCTGGCCCTGGTACTCTGCCCTTCCCTGGGTGACTGACTGTGTTCTCTGCAGGGACCACAAAGAGTCCTGGTCTCAATTTGGACCACAGGAACTGCAGTCATCTCACATGGGCCATTAAACACCCCCCTTCACCCTGGTTTTATGCTTACCACACTGCTGAGTCCCTTCCCTTCTCTCAGGTTTATAGTCCCACCAAAGCCAGGAGCCAGCATGAGACACAAATGGAGCTGGGTTGGGCAGGATGATATTCAACTGAACCTGGAAGAAAAAGAGGCTATTTCTGAGGATAAAGATCAGCACAGAGCCCAGTGCTTAAGGAGTTGGGATTGTTTTCATCCTGTCTTTATCTTTGTAATTATCTGCTCTGGATGTCCTGAATCTCTTGCTTAGTTATTCACTATCACGAGGTCTTTGTATAATTCTTCTGTGTCTCATGTATTTATGAGCCTGAATGCCTTAACATCAGCTGCAAGCTTTGTTACTCCTTTTTTTTTTTTTTCCCAATTAATTTTCAAGATTATTTCTGAATGTGCTGAAGTGAGCAGAGCCCTGCCCAGGTCCCTCTGGGGCTCCTTTTCAGTCCTCCTTCTATTCAGGAGCTTGCCTATTGAGAGCTGCTCTTTGGGAATGTTTTAACTATTTATCTATTTCAAGTATTTATCTGTTTCAAGTATTTTCTGTTAATCCCATGGTAGCTGCATTCCTGTAAGGAACTCCTGTGACAGACCTTTTGGAAACCCAACCACAGTACACCTCACAGTTATCAACCCCTCTAAAGAACTGTAATACGTTTGTCAAGCATTCGTTTTTTCCAGGAAAATCAACTTTCTTTTCTTCCCAGTACTTCAAATGTATCCAGCTCTGCACTAATGAGATTCTTAGTGACAATTTCACTTTGCCTAGGAGGGAACCTCAGCCTTCAGGGTCTGTCTTAACCCCAAACCCTTTGCATTTGTCACCTTGAAGCTCTCAGACAGTGAGGCTGTTACACACAGTGATTACATGCTACAATTGAGTAATTAAACTGTTTCACCTCTGAGCTCTCACTGGGCACTTAGGTGAACCAGCTCAGCCTGGTGCATTTGCACTCTCTAGTTTGGCTATTTATTCCTCAACTTCTTCTGCTGACACTTGAACATGAGCCAAATCCAATGCCACGTCCATATAAAGATGACTTTTGGCACAGGAACGTCTCCAAGCCTTTTCTCACTGACTACAGATGCAAAATATTCATTGTTTTTCTGTTCTGACCTTATCTCCTATGAATGCTTCTCTTGCACCATAGCCAACTTCTGACTCTCCAGCTTGACAAGCTTGAAGAAGTATTTATTATTGTTTGCCTCTCCCTTTTGCAGGTTGCTGCTGTGACTTGTTTTGTCTTGCCTTATTTCTCCTTTTTTGTATTTAAATTGTTAGGATACACAGTTTACTTTTATAAACACTTATAATTACTTTTATAAACATAAAAAGAATGGTTCCTTAAAGTCTGAGTGTCAGAATCTGATCTGAGACCTACACCTAATAGGTTTGAGGTTCTGGGTTTTCTGCTGGACAGAGATGTGCTGTTTGGTTTGACAGGATGCAGAGACACCAGATTTTCAAGTGTGATGCATTTCTCTGGACAAAACCCATAGCTGGTTGGGATGGACTTTGCCTGGCTTGGGCTTCAGGGCATTGCACCTTCACCGGTGGAAGGAGGGAACGTTCCTCTGGGCAGCTGTGATTGTTTTGGAAGGTGTTTGTGGTGAGATCCCATGAGAGCCCCATGAGTGGAGGTTTGGGGCTCGGGTGGAGGGGCTGCGAGGCTCCCAGCCCCCGTTTGCCTGTGTGCATGTCTGGAGGCCCTGTTGCCATGGAGAAGCTGTGGGAACTGTCTGCCTGGCTCGCCTGACTTTTTTCCTAGCACGAAGCAAAGACATCTCTCCAGCTGTAAAGGGCCCTCTGGCTGCCTCCTCTTCTGGGGTAACCCAGACCCTAAATGCCTGGGATAAACCCAATGGCATGGAGGAAACCCTAAAGGATGGCAGGGAAGAAGCAAAATCAAGAGGGGAATCTGCAGGGATGGGCTCCTCGGGTGCTGTGGAGTCATGGGGCTGGGTGCCTCTCCAGGGTACACAGCCCAACACAGGAAATTCCCAGTGGATCTATGGGAATCTTTCCCTGTGAGAGCGGTGCAGCCCTGGGACATGGACCAGAGCATGATTTGCATCTCCATCCTTGGAGGTGTTCAAAACCCAGTGGGTCAAGCCCTGAGCAGTCCTCAAAGTGAGCCCTGCTCTGGGCTGGACCCTCCCCAGCCTCAAAGAGGGAGACCTTGCTGGGGAACGGCCAAGGGAGAGTTTGAGGCAGCTCCAAGAAGCACAAGAGCAGTCTGACCATGGGATGAATATGGAGGCGTCCATCTGGATGCTTTTTAATTCTGGGAATTGATAGCACTGGGCACAGCTTCATGGAGACTGTAACTGCTTGCATGGCTCCAGTTCTCTACAAGTGAATTTTTTTCAGTTGCTCATTCAAAACAGATGGATTCTTTTCTCCTTTTCTGTTGTAGGAACACTTTCGTGACATGACTGTACAACAAAAAATAGGGTGGGGGGAAGTCATGAGTAGAAATTTAATTGGAGTCATAATTGGGGAAAAAAATCCAATATATTGAGGTTGGGTTTTGTTTTGTACATGAAAAGTGAGCAACTTTGGGGTGCTTCCAGGTAGATCTGGTGGGAATTGTGTTCATGGATAGAGCAGACCTGCCTGTTAGTTTTGGGGGTGAGTTATATTTTAAGGAATAGCATTTGCCTCAACTGGCAAAATATTTAAACATAGAAATAAAGAACATTTTCCCCATCTAGTTTATATACGGGGGGGAAAGGGTTGGAAAACACAAACTGACCTTATTTGTTAAGTATTTCCATGTCTTTATTGTGCACACATGTCACTTTTCCTGCTCACAGCTTGGGCCTCAGCAAAGATACAGCTCTGAAAATTTGTTATTCATAGGGAATTGTTCAGATTGTGATAAAATTCTGCTTGGTGAGGCATTTGTACCCTGCTCCTTGTGTCCACAGAAACCAGGGGAATTGGGTACCTTCTTCATCTTTTTTCCTCTCTCTATAGAAATTATTTTTCAATGGGTAGATTAATAGACTAAACAGACTTAATTTGTTCAAATACTATTATATTTTCTTGCAGATTTTACTTTGGAGTCTCTTGAGAGAGAGGATTGAAGCTTTTCCCCAACTTTTGGTCTCTTCATGCAGGGTCTCTGAAGGACAGTGAAACACGAGCTTATGCTCCAGCCCTTCCTCAGCTACCGAGAGGACAAGGTGTGCCTGTCACTCCCTCCTTCAGCTGCCTCTTTTCACAAAGCCTGTAGGAATTTTAATTATCTATAAAACTTCTACCCCTCTGTCCAATATTATTGAATGAGTGGCTCTGAGGTCCTGGGGTTCCTGCACTGCAGAGTCAGGGGGGACAATCCAAGTGTTTTTTCTGTATGTATTATGAATAATATATAAGAATTTGCTGCCACACTGACTCAGGTACCCTGAAAGTAGATTTATAAAATACTTTCCCAAGGAAAAACATTTTTCCAAACCCCCCTAGGGATCGAAACCTATACCCCTGAAATTAATCTGGAGGCTGGAACCCCTCTGCTGTGAAGAAAGGCTGGAGGAGTTTGGAGTGTTCAGATGGAGAAGAGAAAGCTCTGGGGGACCTTCTTGCAGCCTTTATATATTGAAAGGAAGATTATAAGGAAGATGGTGGGAGAATTTTTATCAGGGCCAGGATAAGAGGCAAAGGAATAGATTTAGACTGTGTAATAAGAAGAAATTTTTTATGATGAGGGTGATGAGGCCCTGGCACAGGGTGCCCAGAGCAGCTGTGGCTGGCCCTGGATCCCTGGCAGTGCCCAAGGCCAGGTTGGACACTGGGGCTTGGAGCAGCCTGGGACAGTGGAGGGTGTCCCTGCCCATGGCAAGGATAGAATATGTGATCTATGAAGGTTCCTTCCAACCCGAGCAGTTCTGTGACTGTGTGGATTGAAAATCCTCTAAGGCTGGGCTGAGCGGTTGATCAGCTCCTTCTGTTGGGTTTGTTTTCAAGCACTCAGTGATCTCAAGGCAGGTGTTTGCTCTGGCAGGTGACACTGGGCACGAGGAGGTTTCTGAACACCCATCTCCCCCTCATGGCTCCGCTGCCTCCAGTCACTGGCAAGGGCTGTGCTGCTGCTCGGGGACAGCAGTGGGGAGCAGTGACCTGCACAGGGGACAAAGCCAGTGGTGTTTGTGTCAATCCTACAGAGCTGTCACGTCTAAAACCCGACAGTCCGATCTTCATGACCGTGTCCACCCCACGAGCAGAGGGATGCAGCCGCCCTGCTGTGGAAAATAAACCGTGTGTGAAACCTTTCAGCTGATCCGTCAAAGGCAGGCTGCAGTTTTGTCAAAATGACTGCTTCTTTTGCAGGTTGCACGCCTGCTTCCTGACAGGAGCCTGGAGGGAGATACTCCCGGGCCTCCCCTTGCAGCCGTGTCTGGGTATTCCCCTCAGGTGGAATCGCGGAATCACAGAGTATCCCGAGCTGGAAGGGACCCACAGGGATCATCCAGTTAAACTCCTGTCCCTGCCCAGTCCAATCCCACCAACCCCACCCTGGGCATCCCTGGCAGCGCTGTCCAAAGGCTCCTGGAGCTCTGGCAGCCTCGGGGCCGTGCCCATTCCCTGGGGAGCCTGGGCAGTGCCAGCACCCTCTGGGGGAAGAACCCTGCCCTGAGCTCCAGCCTGAGCTGCCCTGGCCCAGCTTCGTTCCCCGGCTCCTGTACCTGTCCCTGTCCCCGAGCAGAGATGGGAGCTGCCCCTCGGGAGGAGCTGCAGCCCCCTGAGGTGTCCCCAGCCGTTCCCTCCTCCCGCTGCAGCCCCACACTCCCCATGCGGGGGTCCCGCCGCCCCGCGCGGCCCCTGAGGCGGGGCGGGCGCCCCCTCCCCGGCCATGATGTCAGGCGGGCGGAGGAGGTGCCGCTGGCCAAATATAGCGGCGTTTCCTGGGCGGCGGGGCGGGCTCGTCCCTCCTTCTCTCCCTCCCTCTCTGCCTCCTGCCGCAGTCAATGGGGCGGCAGCGGCCGCGGCGGAGCGCAGCGCGGGCCGGGGCCGCGGGCCGGGGG